>NW_020955203.1:5159078-5166479 GCF_003031625.1 Empidonax traillii
AAAACTCAGTGAGTAAATCCAAATAAAAAAGAGGATAATATCAAAAGGCAGCTCACAGCATGCCTTCAGCAAGACTTGTCAAGTTGAAGACGCTGTTTAGTTTGTCCTCCCCCATTGCAAAAGGAGGATGAGCCCCTGGTGCACACCTGACTGTCCTCCACACCTCCCAAGAACATTTGAAGACCTTTCCTGTGGTTGGGATACTGTGAAAATGTCGTCTCAGGCCATCAAAAACCCCAGCCCCCTTGGAGCTGGTGAATCCTTGGCTCCTTCCACAATCACTCCTTCTTCCAGCTGCTTCTTAAGAGGAAGAATTTTAGGGCAATATTTAAAGTAGTCCCACCTGGGCACGGCACAAGGCAGGGAGCGTGCTTTGCAGGAGGGGCTGAGCTCTCTGCCAGCCAAAAAAGTCCTGTTATAATGATTTATTATCTCATTAAGCAGCAGGATGGTTTTGGAGGGGTTTTTCCAGGGGTGATGCTGAGCTCCCTCATCCTTCGATGGCCAATGGTCTTGCCCTGGACCAGCATTCCCAGTTTCTGTAAGGCCATGGCAAAACTCTAAAATGCTCGTTAAAGTTCTCAAAAATGCTTCTAAATTAATTCTGCCCCTGTATCCTCCCTATTCCCACGCCCTTGGGAGGAATTCCCTTAATTCCTGGTGCTCCAGGCTTGGCTTGACCTGCCCCCCACCCCTTGGAAAGTCTGGGTTAGGGGCATGTGTGTGGAGCTGAGTGCTCTCAGCAGCAGCCAGCAACCAGCAAAGGAAGTAATATTCATGATTTTTAATGTGATTTGGCCAGGGATATTTTATCTCAGGGAGCCCGGGCTGGAAGCAGCCTTTGGGAAGGCACTAGATGGCACCAAAGCCGGAGGATACGGGCTCTGGGCTGCCACCGCAGCCTCCTCTGCATCCCCCAGGATGGGGGAAAGCGCCTTCAAAAACAGACAAAAAAGGCTTGTGGATGTGAAAAGGCCACTTTTTTTTTTTTTTTGTTCTCCTAGCCCTGCTGGACTCCGTTGCCTTGGCCAGGCCCTGCCCCTTCAGCCAGCATCCATCCTGAGGCAGAGAAAAGAGCCCCAGGAAGGGGAAAAGAACTAGAGCCATCCGGAGGTAATACTGAAATTAAATTAACCAGCTGTGATTTTGAGGTAATTAACCACCGATGAGTCAGATGGAGAGTCCCTTCTCCGGATATCAAGCACAGGATCTGGGAAAGTGGACAGGAGTCACTTGACCTTTGCTTTGCAAACTGAGGAGTGGGTTTCATAAATAAAATAGCACAGTGTCCTTCCTTAGTGGCAGAAATTGTGGGGTTTTGCAGCAAAGCACGTTGCCAGAAGAGGGCTTTCCTCCTTCTGCACCAGTTCTTGCACTGATCATGATTCCATCCCAAAGCTGCTGCTGCAGGGAGCTGGCAGGACACTGGGATGGGGAGAACATCAGAGGACCACGAAGGAAAACACACCAAAACCCCTGCTACCTAAAAATAAAGGCAAGATGGAGGAGAAAGGATGAATTTGGGGCCATACTGCTTGAAAAAGGGAGACATATCCTTCTTCCTAGGAGGGCAAGGGGTCAATAATGACTATGAGTGCTTGGAAGTCTAATCAAAAGTAAGAATTTAATCAGCCCCCATATCCCACCTCGGACTCAGTGCAGTGAAACATCGACAGGTTCCATTTTCCAACAACTCTCATGTGTCAGCAAAAAAATCCACCTTTATTCTGTTGGCTGCCATAATCATGCAAATGGAGAATGAAATTCCTCAAAGCAAAACAATTCAGTTTTAGCAAAATGATAAGACATAAATGGGGGCATCACAAAGCACTGAATCACTTTAGTTGGAAGAGCCCTCCAAGGTCCTCAAGTCCAACCATTCCCCAGCACTGCCAGGGCCACCACCGATCCACGTCCCCAAATGCCACATTCACACGGCCTTTAAATCCCTACAGGGATGGGGACTCCAACACTGCCCTGGGCAGCCTCTGCCAGGCCTGGACAACCCTTTCCATGAAGGAATTTTCCCGATTTCCCAATGCCACTTGAGGCTGTTTCCTCTGATCCTGTCCCTCGTTCCCGGGAAGCAGAGCCCAACACCCCCTCCAGCTCCATCCTCCTGTCAGAGATTTGGAGGAGCCAGAAGGTCTCCCTTGAGCCTCCTTCTCTCCAGTTTAGCCCCTCCTGCTGCTCCAGACCCTCCCCCAGCTCCATTCCCTTTTCTGGACTCATGACACCCCATCTGCTATGACACAGTTTTTTCTTTCTCTCCTCCCAAATGGCTGCTCTTTGGAGCTGAGGCTTTTGCTTGTTTTCTTATTTTCTCTCCATAAAACTGGAAAATTTGAAATGCTGAAATGTTACACTTTGAGGAAATGCATCATGATTTCCTCTACTTAGCCTTTTTTTTTCTTTTTTTTTTTTTTTTTTTTTTTTTTTTTTTTTTTTTTTTTTTTTTTTTTTTTTTTTTTTTTTTTGAGAAAAATAAAAGAAAGGAGGTAAAAAGCAAAAGGGAGGAGATTACATGGAGACAGAAAATAAAGGGGAAAAAAAATAACCCTAGATTAAATGTCAGTGTAAATAAATCCCAAATAAAGCCTTTCCTCAAACCAAAAGCTCCTCAGTTTCTTGATCCCCACTTGGTTGCTGTTGCTCCCAGGGATGGGATGATACAATAGGGTTTGCTGTAGAAATTTCCCTTCCTTTTTCACCCTTTCCCCTACCCATTCCCTATTTTCCCTTAAATTTTTCCACTGTCACTTTTCCCCTGGAGTTCCTCCAGTGCTGGTCTCCCAAGCCCAGCAGGCTTTTTTGCCTCCCCCATCTAAGACTTGAGACCCTCAAAACCCCAGGCCTGTTCTTTGTCAGGGGGGTTGTGAGACCCACCAGCCTTGCCTGGAAGCACCACCAAGGTTCCATCCGTGGTCCCGCTCTGGCTGCATCACCATGGACACACCGAGACGTGGTGCCAAGGAAATCATGATCCAAAGAGCAGCTGAAGGCCGGCAGACGATCAAAGCCTCTCAGGCGGACTTTAAAGTCCCTTCCAACCCAAACCGTTCTGGGATTCTACAATTCCATGATCCTGCCATAAAATGGCATCTAGGGGGGGTGAAAGGTGTCCTCTTTGAGTGAACCACAGCTTCAAAACAGCTGGAAAATGCCCTTCCCTGGGGCCTTTCCACTGCTCCTACCAGAGGTCAGCCAAACATCAGTTTTTGAGCCAGCTGATCTCGTCTTGACTTCCCACGGGATTTCACTCAGCTTGCTCTTGCAGAGGTGGTGAAAAGTCCCATATTAGATGGAAATGGCTGAGGGCCCTGAGGTGGGCAGAGGGTCTGGGCACGAGCTGGGGGTTATGATCACCCTCAGTGCTGCCTGAGGACGGTGGCTGGCGTGCCACATGTGCCCCAGCATCTCCCAGCTGCTCTGCACCACTTTTACGTTTACCAAATATCCCCTGTGCGTGCCTGGCCAAGGGTAGGATCCTTCCCCGTGGGGCTGAGGGGTGAGACACCTCCAGTGTCCCTGTCCCCTGCGCTGCAGCACCTCCAGAGGTTCACGGGTGCCACGTGTGGCACCCACGAGGCTGGAGGACATCACACCGGCACAGAATTCCATGGTGTTAATCTCTGAGGAGAGCTTGGGGCGAAAGCGGGAGGATGCCCCAAACTGGGGGTGCTGGGAGCCCAGAAGCTGCACTGGGGGACCACCAACAGGCAGCAAGGGAGCCAAGGGCTAATTTTAACACCAACCTGTGCCTGAGGCATCTGCGTGACATGTGAAGCCCCAGGGATGGATCGGGTGTCTCAGGGAAGGGGGGGGGGGGGGGGGGGGGGGGGGGGGGGGGGGGGGGGGGGGGGGGGGGGGGGGGGGGGGGGGGGGGGGGGGGGGGAATGTGTGTGTGGATGTGAAGCGACAGCAGTGAGGGCTGAGCCCCGTGAAACACCCGCGACAACTGCGTGGCGGGGCTGAGGGGCCACCAGAGCAGCTGCCTCAGGCAACTGGGGATGGTGGCAGGGCTGCAACCCCCGGCCTGGGGCCAGCAGTGGCCTCAGGAGACCATGGAGGGGACGCCAGGGTGTTTTACACCCTTGGGGTCCCCCCCCAGAGCCCATCCTGCACCCGTCACGGTGTGGGGAGACCTTGGCTGACTGAGGCGTGGGTTTGGCTGCATTCCACCCTCCAGGCTTTTTTAGCCCTAAAAGAAGTGTTCCATTGCAGGGGGGTATGTGACATGGTGAGCTCAAGATCACACCTTGGCACCAGGAACAGGTTTGTTGCTGCTGGTAGGAATGGGTGGGAATTGGTTGTTTTTCCAGGCTGGGACACAAGAGGGGCACAGGAAATGTTTCATTACAGCATAAACATGGAAAATAGGATTCGATTAGATACAAGGAGAAGGGTTTTTTTTTTTTACGATGTGGGTGGGGAGGCCCTGGCACAGGTTTCCCAGAGAAGCTGTGGCTGCCCCATCCCTGCAAGTGTCCAAGGCCAGGCTGGATGTTGCTTGGAGTAACCTGGTCCAGTGGAAGGTGTCCCTGCCCACGGCAGGGCAGTGGGATGACATGATCTTTAAGGTCCCTTCCAACACAAACCACTCCATGATCCTATAAAAAAAACCCAACAAAATTTGCTCCTTCCATTGAAATGCCCACGCTGGTGGGACATCATGTGCTGCCTGCTAACGCTGAGCCAGGGCTATCCGAGCATTGCCCACAGCAGCACGGTGACAGTGGGGGGGCAAGGTTCAGCCTTTCCCTCCCAAAAACCCTCCCTGGAGTCAGCACAGCCTCCTGGGGGACGCTGAGCGGGGCAAGGCAGGAGGGGAAATCCAAACTGGGATGCAGTGGAGCGGGCACTGGGAGGCAGTGGGCACCCAGGACTTGTCCTGCTCCCCTTGGAGGGGAGCTCGGCGCAGCAGCAATGTGAGAACTTACCCAAAAGAGCCCTTTGGGGTGGGGGTCTGGAGCAGCTCTGGAGGAGGCTCCAGGGCACGCTGGCAGCTGTCCCTGATTCCTGCGGATCAAGTTAATCCTTCTCACGCATCTGCCCTCAGGCTGCGGCGCTGGGAGGGAAGGGGTTACACAGAGCCAGGGTGCCAAGCCCACGCTTTAATTCAGATCAGGGGAAAAAAACCCCAAACAAACAAACAAACAAAAAGAAAAACACCACCAAAAAACAAACCAGAACAAAACAAAACAACGAACCAACCCAAACCCGGAACCAAACCGCAAAATAAATCCAACGACAAACCCCCCGCAATAATCCAGGAGGACAAATCCACCGCACATCTACGTCCGGAGGCTGCCGAGTGCTTAAACCTCCCAGATGCACGGGACGGATAAGGCTAAGCAGGGATTAAGGGGGGCTCCCCAGGGCGGGATGGCGGCAAAAAACAACCCCCGGCCTGGGCAGGGCGGAGAGGCCACGGAAAAGTCACTTTGCAGTGGGACGAAATGAAATGAAATGAAATGGTCCCCGGGATCCTGCGCCCTGATGGAAACCCCTCCTGCACGACGGGCTGTTCCGACTCCATTTAAACAGTTTTAAATCGAGATGAGCGCCTGGCTGGGTTTTTGGTCAGGGGTCAGGGGGAGGGAGAGGGGGGAATCGCCTTTCTTTAAGCCGTGGGGGTTTGGTGCCCCAGGAGGAGAGCGGCTCCGAGCCCTCAGGGAATTCCGCATCCCTCCGGGTCCCGCTGGAGACATTTTAGGCTGGTGATGTCCCAGCGGATCAGCTCTGCCAGTAGCTGGGGAGACAACACAATGCGCCGCTGTCACTGTGTCACCCGTGAGCGGACGAGGGGGTGGGATGGGGACAGGGACGAGCCCCCCGTGCTTCCCCGGCCCCGCAATCCTGCTCTTCGGGCCGGCTGGGCGTGTGTGTCCAACGTGTGGCACAGCCAGGGATGTGTGTCGGGGTGTACCCCACGCGTGTGCTCCCCACGCGTGTCAGGGTGTGCTCCCCACGTGTGCTCTGCTGCGGGCACGGGGGTGGGGTGGGGGGGCTTGGCCTGGGGCCACAGGTGTGTGTGCTCGTGTGTGTGGGTACATGTGTACGTGTGTGTACGTATGTGTGTGTGCATGTGCGTGTGCACGTGTGTGTACATGTATGTGTGTGTGTGTATGTGTGTGTGCGTGTCTCTGGCCGCACACGCGCACGGGGCTGTGCAGGTGTGTGTGGTGTGTGCCTGTGTTCCAGATGCCGGCACACACGTCCATGTGTTCCAACATGCGTGTGCGTGTGTGCCTCAGGCTGCGTACGCGCACGGGGCTGTGTGCCCACCTGTGTGTGTGCTGGACGCTGACACACACACACACACACACGTGTGTGCCTGAGCATGTGTGTGCGTGTTCACGCATGTGTACACGGTTGCTGACACACACACGCGTGAGCCCAGGCGCGGGAGGATGGTGGATGGTGGATGGATGGATGGACGGATGGATGGACAGATGGTGGATGGATGGATGGATGGATGGACAGACAGATGGTGGATGGATGGATGGTGGATGGATGGGTGGATGGATGGATCCATGGATGGTGGATGGATGGAAGGATGGATCCATGGATGGATGGACGGACAGATGGTGGATGGATGGATGGATGGAAGGATGGATCCATGGATGGATGGACGGACAGATGGTGGATGGATGGATGGATGGATGGACGGAGGGACGGACAGATGGTGGATGGATGGATGGACGGGTGGATGGATGGATGGATGGATGGATGGATGGATGGATGGATGGAAGGAAGGATAGATGGATCCATGGATGATGGATGGAAGGAAGGATGGATCCATGGATGGACGGATCCATGGCTGGATGGATGGACAGATGGTGGATGGACGGATAACGGCTGCATGGTGGGTAGGCAACGGATGGATGGACGGAAGGACGGGTGGATGGCGGACAGACGATGCGTGAATGAACGGACGGACGAACGGCTCGATGGACAGACCGACCAACAGACGGACATAAGGACGGACGAACGCCTCACCGCGCCTGCGCGCACGCACCTCCTCCCTCCCCCCCCTCCCCCCACGCGCGCGCGTGCGCGCCTCCCCTCCCCGTCCCCCCGCCCCGCCCCCCCGCTCCCCATTGGCCGGTGTCCGCGCGGGGGGGGCGTGTCCCGGCGCCGCCGCAGCCGCCCATTGGCCGCGGGCCCCTTTGTGTGCGGGCGCGGCGCGGCCCCCGCGCAGTCGGCGGCGCGTCCGCGGCGCGGGAAGGGCCGGGGCGCAGCATGGTCCTGGTGCACGTCGGATACCTGGTGCTGCCCGTCTTCGGCTCCGTGCGCAACAGAGGTACCGCTCCCGGCGCCGCGGGGTGGGCGGCGCGGCCCCGCAGTCCCAGCAGGACAAAGTTCGGGGGGGGGGAAGGGAAGGATGCCCCTTACCTC
>NW_020955203.1:5167224-5168530 GCF_003031625.1 Empidonax traillii
CCCTTCTCGCCGTAGCCACCCAGGCCATCCCAGCGTAGCTGTAGCCGATAACAGCCATTTTTGTACCTCCATCCTGTGTAGTAGCTGAGTTACATTTTGCACTGTAAATTCCTGTTAAGTGGATTTTGTTTTGCCGTGGTCGTCGACGCAGAGTCTCTTTGGGGAGGGGTGGTGGGAGGGGGGGAAGGGGGACAGACGCCCTCAAATTGCGGCCAGAACCACAATCGCAGGACGGGGTGAGGTTGTAAGCGACCACACCGGGGTCCTTCTGGTCCCACCTCCCTGCCCCAAACCTTCTAAAAAAACGCACTAAACCGGGGAGAGGACACCCAGCGATTGGCCCCGATTCCCTGAAAATCAGGCTGGATAAAGAGTTGGGGGAGCGGGATCTGTGGTTGGGCGGGGGGTGCAGCATCCCTGTCCCCGTGGTGGCACCGCTGTCCCCGCGGGCATCGCCCCCCCGCCCCGTCCGTCCGTCCGTCCATCCATCCATCCAGCCACAAGTGTCCCATCCCGCCAGCACACCCCCCCCGCCCCAAAACCGGCCAGCACCTCACCCCTCCAAAAAAAAAACCCCACAAAACCCCAACAAAACTGGGTTTGCGAAAAAGAGAGACGACTGGCAAAATGGTTTTCCATTAAACAGGGATAACATTTTTTTCTGCTGTGCTAAATTACTTCCTGTTCTTATTTTGTGGGTAATTTTTTCTGTACCGAATATCCTTTGGTTGTGTATCTCCACCTTTTTTCTTGTACTAAAACTAAAGCATGGTCTGTATTTTTTTACATTACCTAGTTTCTGATGTAAATCTCTCTGTAGAGACATACCCTGCTGAAATGTAATGTGCTGTAGCCTATACATCTGCTCAGTGTACGCTGCTTTTGTTCTGTTGCCCTTCCATAGCATGGTGGGCCTTGCCTTTTTGTATTGTGTGCATGATGACATTGTTACACACGATTCCACTAATACTAATATACGATCTCTCAATAAAGAAACTAGTTTTCCTATATTAACCTAGTGTGCTTTTTCTATTGCTGTTTTCCCATTTATTGTCGTATCCTGCTGTTTAGATTTTTTTCCTCGCTTTTACCCCCCCCACCATCGTGAGGTTTGAGTGAGTGGATTTTTTTCCTCCCTCGTAGTGCAGATGTGGGGGGCTTTTAAATACATTTTCCCCCCCCTTCCTATCCCATATCTACCCTCAGCATTAGTCTGTGTACATAATCCCCAGCGCACAGTCCATATTGCTGTTGTGCCGATGCAGAATTCTGTTTTTTACCGCAGAATAGCCAAAAAAAAAAAAAA
>NW_020955203.1:5170737-5235276 GCF_003031625.1 Empidonax traillii
TCTCTCTTTTATTTAGTTATTTATTTATGTATTTATTTTTTAATTCAGACTCCCCCCACCCCACGAAAGACAATGAGATTCGGGTTATGGCGTGGTAAAAGTAAAAAAAAAAAAATTAAAAAAAAGCCCCCAAATCCCACTCCCCTCTGCCCCACCCCAAACCCCGACAGGGATAAATAAACCCATCCCTTCCAAATGCACCACGGACACCTGCCGGCAGCTGCCCCTTTGTTGGGAGTGGGGAATTCACTGCAGCGAGCGTAGTACCCGCCCCGCCCGCCCCCCCAGGTCTCACTCTGCAAATTAGCACTGATACAGGGCAAAACTGCGTGGTCAGTGTGCTCTGAGGATGCCTTGGTAATCTAATAATGCAGAAAAGCTGCTGGGTTAATGGCAACTTTTAGAGCAATTCATCATCCGCATCATATTTTTGACCTGTCTTGTTAGAAACACATCCTTACAAGAGGAAACATCCCCCCCCTCTCCTCCACCTCCCAGCCTTATTAGTCAGTAACCACCAGGCTTTCATAGCTCATAATCCATCAAACTCATCCACATTTTAATGACTTAATTCCTTTGACACTCTTGAAAAAGCCACCTTTCAGTCTTAAAAAAAAGCCACCTGGTGCAAAGAAAATGATATTTTTTTTTTTTTGTTTTAGCGTCGCGGGCTGAGGAGATCCAAGGCGAGTCACGTGCTGGTGGTGCTGATGTGGGTGTGGAGGCACTTGCAGTGATTTCTGTAGAGCCTAGACATCTCCCCAGCACCAACCTGTGTCCCTGGGCTCCTTTAAATGACTTCTTTCAGTGACAGGGAGAGGGGTAGCCTCAAACACGGACGAAACGGGCTCCGAGGTTCATTTATCTGAGGGTTGTGTAAAGGTCTCACACACGTCTGTGTGAATTTAATGATGCCGAACGGGAGCTGGACTGATGGGGCTCTCACACGGAGCTTGGGGTGGTGGCACAACAAACTCCATCGATGGTTTTTTAAGAAAAAGAGGAACAAGCATTGTTCACGTTTTACTCATAACTGGGAATTGCCAGCAAGGCTCAAAGAAAGATCTGGCCCCGTGGAAGTGTGTGATTTAAGAACCGGTGAGTTGGTGCACGAGTGAGACAGCAAAAGGAGCTGGGGGGTGGTTTGGGCCGTGTCTGCCTCAAAACCCAGGATCTGCTCTGGTTGGAGGGGGTGAAGTGGTGGGGACGTGGTGGGGACACAGCCCAGCAGTGCTGGATGTGCCCTGGACAGAGTGTGGGTGCCAAACCGGTGGGGGAGAGATCTGTAGGTGCCAAGACACTGCCATATCCACCTCCAGCCTTGGTCCTTGCCGAGCCACCCCAAGTCCTCCTCCGTGACCCTCCTGGAAGGACTGTCCTGGAGTAAGTCTGAGCTTTGGTTTTTTTTTGTCATTGCTTCAAACCCTGCTCGTAACCTGGGGAACTCCCCCATAGCTGGGAGGATGGAGCATGTCTGGGGCTCCCAAACCTGTAGGAGGCACACCCCAAGCACCTTGGGGAGCATGAGGGACATCTGAAGCTGGCTCATCTCTCTTCACTCATCAGACAGAGGGTGCTCGCAACCAGTGGGGGGGGAAGGAGGTGGGAGCATGGCTCTTACGGGGGTAGCGAGGGCATGAACGTGCCCTCCAGTCCCGTTACATGCTGGTTTAAACCCAAACTGTGCACCGGGGCTGCCTCGTGTCTAAACTGGAAGCTTCTTGCCTCTAGAGGTGTTCGAAAAGGGGCACGTGCTGCAGCAGGTCAGCAGAGAAACCTTTCCCACCCCTTGACCTGGGAGCGCTCGTTTTGGGAAACATTAAACAAATGAGTCAGAGATTCGAGGGGAGGCTTTGCAAAAGGCCTTCTCCTACATCAAATCATCGCCGACGTCTCTGTAGCCTCCCAAGACCAGAGTTCATTTGGCAGCTGGGGGAGGTGTGATGGCAATGCCAGTGTTGCGACTCTTGGGCGTCTTCACGGTATTTGGGTGTTCCTACATAAACCTGCAGCTCCTGGGTTCGGGTTGGTAGCACGAGGCTTTTCCCCTGAGGGTTTGCACATAAAGTACAGCTTCAGTTTGCTGCTCGTGGCAAACTTGGTCCTCAAACCTCGCAAGTCCCCTACCACACTCAGCAGGTTTTTCAGCCTACGTGGTGGTTTGAGAAGGAGAAGGGTGAAGTGGCTGCGTTGGGGCAAAGGCTGCAGTGGGGCAGTGAGAGTTGGGGTAAGACCCAGTGGGGAATATGGTAATTTTCTCCCTTTTTTGGTTCAGTCTGGGGAGATAGAGTGCGTTGGTCTGCAGTTGGGGTTGGCAGAAGGGTTGTGGTTTCCCAAGCGACTCTGCGCGGGAACCCATGGGAGATGCACAAATTAAATCCTTGTGTGGTGTTGTCTTACTCCTAAACCTTCTTAGTGAGAAAATCATGTCCATTGCAAATGGTTAAATTCTCCCTCTAAAACAAACAAAAAAAAACCCAATCTCTTCTCAGCCAGTGCCACAGATCCTGGTGGTGGCAGGGACTGGGCTCCTGTGCTGGAGAGCTCATCGGCAGCCAGGATGGAGGGAAAGCAAACCCAGATCTGCTCCATGTCTCCTCACCACCTTCTCTTAACCCTTTCTGCTCCTCCTCTGCTCAGTTTTGCAGTCTCCCAGGACCTTTTTCTCACACATTTTCCTGCCGTCTGGTCCTTTACATTTCCCAGCCACAGCTGGATTGGGCTGGTTGGCCCATGCTGTCATGGATCCCTCTTGGTAAGTCCTTAACTGCTGTTGTTTTCTCTCCCTCCCTTTAAAGGCTGTAAAATGTATCTGCAGGAAAGGGGGGGGGTGTTTGTGGCTTGTAGCTCTTCAACGAACATCACCAGTTTGGCCTGAGGGACTAAACCCAGTGGGGTCAGGAGCAAAGAAGTGCTGGAAGCAGTGAAGATGCAGGTTGTGAAGAGAGGTAGTAAAGGGCAGCCCGGTGGGCTGGGAGCCTTTGAAGTGGGGACATGCCCGTGGGGGGATGTTTGGATGAGGATTTCGGTAGCTGAGGGAGGGATCTGGGTGTCCCTGTCTCTCACACCGCATCCCTGTGATCCTGGATGCTCACAGTGGCTGTCCTGCCTGGAGGTGACACTCCAAGGTGTGGGTGACCCTCAGCTCAGTCAGAACCATTGGCTGTTGCTGGTTTTCCTCTTTTCCTCCCCCTGAAGGGCTCAAGTGGTGCTGTGGAGCTGTTACTGTGCATCACTCCTCCATATCCCTTCCTGAATGGTACCAGGTGTGTCCCTAAACGAGGAGAAAACCAGCCATGGGCACCTTCTGGGAGTTTTTTGAGCAGGACTCTGATGGCACCAGACAGCCCACCAAACCTGTCCATCTCTGGAGCTAAGAACTGCTCTGAAAACCTGCTCTTGTCCTTTTCTCCAGGCTTGGAGGAGTCTCTGAAAGACATTCAGAAAAACCATCCCTTGGGCATCAGTCTCACTGCAGCTTCTCTCCGTGCTGGGTTCCTCCAGTGGAGGGTGGGATTGGGAAAGGTCCCCATAGCAAATGTGCCCTTCCCAGCTGTGCTTCCTATGTGTCTCTGGGGTTCCTCATTCTCCTGCTGGCATCTGACTCTTCCACCAGTGGCACTGCTAGCTCCAGGTACTGACATATCCCACAGGATCTTGGCTTTCTTGGCAGCTGTGGATGCATGAGGAGGCGCCACTCATGATAGTTTGCCCACCTAGCTTGTTTTTATGGTATTTCTGCTTGAAAACTGGTCATCTACAGACAAAAGGAAGCTTTCTTCTCCTTCTTTTTGATAGCAGAGGAGGTGCCTTTATTTGCCTGTGCGCCTTGGGGCAGTGGGGGATGTTCGTCTGATCCACTCAGGGTTGACTGTCATCTGGTGGGAGCTGAGACATAAATAGTCTCTTCTGTGAGCCCCAAACCTTAGTGAGGAGAAACTGGAGTCAGAAAAGATCTGTGGGTTCGTGGTGAAGCTGCCTGGACATGGGTTTGGACACCCATCTGGGCAAGGTTTATATGCGCATAAAGCTGAAGTAAGTCCTCAGCTTTTGAAAGGGTTGCTCGGCTTTTATACTGTGATAAATAAGATGAGAATCTAGTTTGAGGTGTGTTTGTGTCTTAAAAAAAAAAAAAAGTAATTGGCAGCAAACTGGCCACGGTCTAAAGGTATTTTGTTCGCAGGAGGGTTTGGTGATGCAGTTATCTTTGCAAGACTATCGTCTCGTGTTAATCCCCGGTTTGGCATTTGCAGTTAAACTTGAGCAGGAGCTTTTTAAATCTCAGTCAGAGTCTGAAGGTAATGGGGGTGGTGATGCTTCAGGAGAGGCGTCCATCAAGCCTGGCAGTTTCCACAACCTCCGGGCGGAAAATACCACTCGTTTGCCTGTCAGGAAGGGAGCTGTAAATCTCATGCAGATTACCGCGCTCCTTGTTGTGGTTTGCTAAATCCACGTTTCTCTTCTTTCTTGTAGCCTGGCCTTTAATATTAATATCTTTAATTTCATTTATAAAGTCACTTATCAGCTTTCATTAGTCATCCCGTTAATGATCCCAGGCAAGAAATTTGTCATTTGACGTCAAAAGGCAGATTAAGGGACCTCTGAAGCCTTGGGAAACGGCTTCATGCTGCACTGGAATTATAGTGGTTGGCATATGAGGCTAATACTAGGTATAATTTGCATCTGCTGCTCAGGGGAGGAGTGATTATTTTATATATTTAGCAGAAAACAAGAGCATTTCTTGATCGTGAATGGTGTTGCGTTTCCTGCACACTCTGCAGCGTTATGAATCACTGGGCTATAAACATCTTGTTTGCTGGCGTGCCTGGTTTTGCATTACCAAGGATGGGAAGCCCCGGAGGGTCAGATCCTGACAGCTCCCCTCCCCCTTGGCGGGGTTCTACTGCACGAGCGGCTAATTGAAATTAAGAGGTTCCCTCTACACTGGGAGCTGGAAGGGACAGCGAGTGGATTAAGTTGTGCTTCGCCAAAATAGAGCGTTGCCCGGTCTTTGCTCTCCCTGATGGGACGTGAGGGTGTCGACAGGGTTTTGGGATGGGTGTCTGAGGCATGAAAATGGTGGTGGGGGAGAAACTCTCACAATATTTGCTCAGAACGTCTAGAAAAGAGCAGGGTTGGACTGGAAACAGATGAGATGTGGTGTCCCCAGGCTCTGGTCCATTCAGGTCCGTCACCGTGAGGCTTTACAGATGCTGGGAGCAAGCAGCGTGTTGGAAGAAGCCTTGTCTTGTCCAGCTGTTATTTGTGATATCCCACAAATCTCCCGGGGCTGAGATAAGGAACGAGGAGGCTTTCTGCACAGAGATAGCATGACATTAGTGGGCTTGGGGTTACAAAGATGTTTATTTAAATAATGAATGCCTCGTTGCATGCATACCCTATTAAAAAAAAGGTCCCCCTCCCATGCTGGCCACCTGTGAAGCCCATTGGCGGCCTCAAACTCCCTCCTGCTCCTCTGTGCAGAGACTCCTTTGAGATTAAAGGGCTACAGGCAGTTCTCCATGGGACTGAACTCAGAAAATGTTACCCCTTGTGCACCAAAAGAACTTAGGAAGCTGGTTTTGCTCAGGCCTCGGTCTGAATGGGAAACTCCTGTGGTGGATCTGAGGTGGAATGATCCTGGCGGGACATCAGGTACCCACCAGCTGTTCCACAGTTCCCCTCCTCAGCAGGACAGGGGGGAGAAAATGAGAATGAGAAGAACTTGTGGGTTGAGATAAAGTCAGTTTAAACAAAAGCAAAGGCTGCAGAGGAAAGTGAGTTATTCTCTACTTCCTATCCTGGGAAGCAGGGATTCAGCACACACCGGGAAAGCCTGGAGGAGGCACAGTCTGTTTGTCCTGGACTAGTGGCAAATTTTGAGATGCTCTTGATCTCACTCAGATTGACCCCTCAGACAAGAGAGGCACTGAGGGGCTGGAGCATGTCCAGGGAAGGGAACGGAGCTTGGGAAGGGTCTGGAGCAGCAGGAGCGGCTGAGGGAGCTGGGGGGGCTCATCCTGGAGAGAAGGAGGCTCAGGGGGGACCTTCTGGCTCTGCAACTCCCTGACAGGAGGGGGGAGCCGTGGGGGGATATCGGGCTCTGTTCCCAGGGAACGAGGGACAGGACGAGAGGCAACAGCCTCAAGTTGCAACCAGGAGAGGTTTAGATTGGATGTTGAGAAAATTTCTTCATGAAAAGGATTGTCCAGGCCTGGCAGAGGCTGCCCAGGGCAGTGTTGGAGTCCCCATCCCTGTAGGGATTTAAAAACTGTGCGGATGTGGCACTTGGGGCCATGGGTTAATGATGGTCTTGGCGGTGCTGGGGGAATGATTGGACTTGATAATCTTGGAGGGCTTCTCCAGCCTAAATGATTCTGTGATTCCATACCTTCCTGAGCTTATCAAAGCAGCAGAAAACCCCACTGTCCATCCTTAATCTGTTGCTCATCTGTCTAGCTGAGAGATGCAGTAAATTTACCAGTAGTGGCTGGACTCTTGCCTCTGAGGTTATTCCCTCAACCTGAGAGCTGAAAATTATGGTATTGCACAGGAATTGGGCCTCGAAGCAAGGGATGTCCTGTCCCTACAGCAGCAGGGTGCATGGGTGAGTGATGGTTGGTGGGCCAGCAGCTCAGCTGGTGGCAATTTCTATTGAACTGAGTTGCCAGGGACTAGAGCTACACTGAAACAGAAATATCTGGTTTTGATGATGATGATTATTTTCCAGTTCACTGGCTGAAAATTTATTTTCCTGGTTTTATATTGTCCTTGAGTTTTGCAGCAAAATGAGTGGGTGGGGAGAGGCTTTTAAATGGTTCATTTGAAGGGAGATGAAACAGACCACAACCCCAGAAGTGAAATGCTGTCTTATGACAGAAAATGAAACAGCATCAATTGGATGCAGGGCATAAAACCAATTCATCCTAATTTTTAAGTTGGGTTTTTCCTACACAAATGTTTCACCTAGAGATATTTTTTTTTTCAGTATCAGAGAGGTGGATTAGTTGTTTTGTACTCACTTGGGAAGCATGCAATGGTCAGGAACAGACTGCCTCAGTTTTCAGTGTTATTGTACTGTGAAACCATTGGATTTATTAATCTGTGGAAAGTGCTTTAATCTCTGGGATGAGTTTTGGAAAGACAGTTCCCAGTGCAGGAGGTCACAAAATGCAGCTGGCCCTTTACTGAGCAGGGGAGGTCATATCATCCCCTGCCTCTCCTTCCTTCTCACCTCCATTGGCATCAAGGATGTGTTTCCAGGCTTGGGAGGGCCCGAAGTCGCTTCTAAAATGACAGTGAGAGTGGAAATCTTGAACAGGATGTTCAACCACTGCTTTACTCCTCGCTGGTCTCATCTATCCTGCTCTGCTCTGTGGTGGTCTGGCCTCACCTCGAGTAATGTGTGCAGTATTTGTCACCACAAAAGGAGGAAGACATTGAGCCATTAGAGAGTGTCCAAAGGAGGGACACAAGGATGGTGAAGGGCCTTGATTTGAAGCCGTGTGAGGAGCGGCTGAGGGCACTCGGTGTGCTCAGCTGGAGGAGACTGAGGGGAGACCTCATTGCAGCTACAACTTCCCTGGGAGGGGAAGAGGAGGGACAGACACTGATCCCTGCTCTGTGGGGACCAGTGACATGACCCGAGGGAATGGCTGGAGCTGTGTCAGGGCAGGGTCAGGTCGGATCTCAGGAAAAGGTTCTTCCCCCAGAGGTGTTTGGGCACTGAACAGGCTCCCCAGGGCAGTGGGCACAGCACCAAGGCTGCCAGAGCTCCAGGAATGTTTGGACAATGCTCTCAGGGACAGGGTGGGATTGTTGAGACTGTGCTGTGCAAGGTCAGGAGTGGCACTGGATGATCCTTGGGGGTCCTTTCCAACTCGGGATATTCTGTGACTGTCCTCCAGCCCGCAGAAACAAAACAGCAGCTTCTCCAACGGCCTTGTTTGGTTTGAGCAGGAAAGCCTGCCTGGCAAATGTAGTTACAAACTGACCGGCGGAAATCCTGGGAGTTTTGCCAGAGGAGACCATAGAGGCACCTTAGAGGTAAGGACGTGTCATCATCTTGGCCTGGGTCATCTGCAAGAAGAATCCTGTACTGCCAGATCCAGATGGCACGTGATGCCATGCAGGTGCTGCTTCTCTAGGGTGCAGGGGTGTCCCAGGGAAGGAAAATATTGCCAGGAGGAGGTAGTTACAGGCTCAGAAAAATAGGACATGGACCAAGGTGAAGGGAGGCAAGGTCCCTTGGACAGAAAGCAGTTCCTCCTGAAAGGAGCTGGGATGCTATTAGGGAAGCTGAGGTATGTTTCTTAGGTGTCCTGTGTGACTCTGTTCTTCCTGTAACAAGTGATTTTGAGCCCCTTTGACAAAATCAAGGCCCAGAGCTCAACAACACTGGGAAAGCTCATACTGGGAAGTTCTTTGGGATATATTACACTGGCTCTTGCATCACCCAGCTTGTGTGGGACTAGATGTGCTGAGCCCTTTTCCTTGTCTTGGGATTCCTTGCCCTGGAGTTCCTTTCCCACAGTCCAGCATCTCTCATTGGACCTTTTCCAGTTAGAAACTGAGTGATGAGGGAGATCCTTTCTGCCTGGTGCTGGTAGGCCCAGCCTTGGGCCCATCCTCTGGCTCTGCAGAGACACAACTTCTGCTGCTCCTCAGCGAAAGCTTTATGAGCCTGGTTATCTGCTAGGTGAGAAGTCATAGAATCATGGAATACTCTGAGCTGAAAGGGACCCACAAGGATCATCCAGTCCCACTCCTGACCCTGCACAGGACACCCCAACAGTCCCACCCTGTCCTTGAGAGCGTTGTCCAAACCCTCCTGGAGCTCTGGCAGCCTCGGGGCCATGCCCACTGCCCTGGGGAGCCTGTTCAGTGCCCAGACACCCTCTGGGGGAAGAACCTTTTCCTGAGATCCAACCTGAACCTCCTCCTGGCCAGCACCGCTGTTGTTTTTCCCTTCACTTGACTTCTTCACCTTTACCTGTCTCTCTTTTCCCCACCACGTGCTGCAATACCTGCTGTGCTTTCCCCTGTGGGTGCCATGGGCTTGTATGGACTGCTCCTTCTTCGCGCTCCTTCTCCAAGCACCAAATTCTTCCTCCAGCCTGGTGCTGGCTCCGGGACTCAAACCTACTGCAAACACTCAAGATGCTTTAGTATTTTGGTCTGGTGTGTGTTGGTGGAGGGGAGGGTAAGGCCCTGCTCCCCGTGGGACAGTGTGTCCAGAGCCCCCTGAGGGCTCTGTAGGGACTGAAGGGATGAGGAGGCTGAAGAGCATATGCTGTCCTGTGTCTGCTGCACTGGGAGGTGGCTGTGATGGATGCTGTAATAATTGGTGCTGGGAACATGAGCTTTGCCTCATAACCGGCTTCAGAGCACGGTCACATTCATTATTTGGCCAGGGGAAAGGAGCACCACGGTGTAGTGCCAAGCGGGCTCCAGGTACACATCCCTCATCCAGCTTCACTTCTAGAAAACCCTTCTGTTGTGGGGGGTGTGTCGGTTTTGATGGAGGCTTTGCAGAAAATACCTGTGCAAAAGGGCTGCTGCTCTTTCGCTGTGTTGAATACGGAGCACTGGTGCCTCTCCTCTTCCCCCAGCTCCCATTTTTTTGGTGCAGTGGCACAACTGGTCACAGCTTTCTGGCCCCACAGTGAGGGGGTGGGGGGAGCAAGGGCCGCTTCCCAATGGCCTGCAGTCTAAAAGGGAAGGATGTGCTTTGCAGAACTCTATCTGGATGGCAGCATCCCTTGGAGGGGAGGTGCCTCCAGGCCAGCACAAGAGCCAAAGGGCGTCAAGGAGGTGCCAGGGCCAGGCAGGAGGGTGGTGCAGGGGAGGAGGGATGTCCCAGGGCACCCAGCAACAATCCCTGCTTGGAGCTGCCACCTCTGCAGAGGACTTTGGGGAGTCCTCTCTGAGTGCAGCCCGCTGGAGGTAAGTTTAATGGAGTGGGTGGGTGTGCAGGGTTGGCACCCTGCCCACTGGGCTGAAATGCTCCTCTCCAGTCTGTGAACAGTCCCAGATCCTGCTTGCTATTGGGTTTTCTTTTACAGAGTAAAGAACAAGCCTGTTTCTGGTGATGATGCCATGACTTTCAAATCATGCCAGGGAGCTGGAGCTTTGAGAAAGCCAACAAATATAATGAGACTTTGTGATTAAAAAAAAAAAAAAAAAAAGAGGGATCAAAGCTCAGAACACAACAGTGTGGTGAAAATGCAAAGTGTTTTCCAAGGTTCACCCATCAGAAAGCCAATGAAAAGTGCTTTGTTTTATCAATGCCCGTGGTGAGGGGTCAGCTCCCCACATCTCCTGAATTCCGGGTTGCCTGAAGTGCAATCCATCAGCTCCAGGAGCTGCTTTCTCTGCGTGTCACTGCATACCACCTCCCATGGGGAGAAAGGTGGCTCTCTCCAAAGGGCAGGGCTTAAAATTCCTGGCAAATTTGCATCCGTGGGAGAGATTTTAGCTGAGCTTTGTTGTGACAGTGCTGGGTGATGGTGGAGGAGGGAGGGCAACAGGGGGAAGCTGTGGGGGTTCTTAGGGCAGAAGGTGATGGACCAGAAAGTCAAGGAGAAGCAGCAACACAGGGACAGATCCCACACTGTGGGATGGGGCTGCTTGTCAGTGCAGGTTGGAGATGGCTGGGAGGACTGTGGGTCTCCTCCTCCAAGCTGGGCAGGGGGTGGCTGTTGGCTGCTTTCCACAATATTAAGAGGAAAGGAGGCCTTTGTCAAATCTGCTGGGCTGCTCTGCAGGGCTGGGCACCTCGTTTGAATGAGCCACCTCGTGTCACTCAGAAAATGGGGCACTCAGGAGTGTGGCTGAACGCAGGGGGTCCCAGGAGGAAGTCTGCCATCTGTACAGGTTCTGTTGCTTCCGTGAGAAATAGGAATGATCCCACTGTAAAGTCACAGACTTGAAGAAACTTAAAGGTTGGGAAAGCCCTCTGAGGTCATCAAGTCCAGCACTGCCAAATCCACCACTAACCCACGTCCCCATCCACACCTTTCTTAAACACTTCCAGGGATAGTGATTCCGTCACTCCCCTGGGAAGCCTGTTCCAGTGCCTGACCTGAAAATGTCTTCTTTCAGTGAAGAAATATTTTCTTAATATCCAGTCTAAACCTCCCCCTTCACAACTTGTGGCCATTTGCTCTTGTCCTGAACGGACAAAAAAGTCTGGAATTAGGATTTTACCCCCATGAGGATATTGAGGGGTTGGGGGCAGCCTGCAAGCACCCCTTTCAGGACTAAGGTGTTGGCAGACCTGCCAAATCTTGGACAATTTCTGAGCCGGCCTGCGCTTGCTAATGGAGCTCATATTGGTTTTCCTGGTCAAAATGGTCCTCCTGGAAGGAGGGGCAGGGTTAGATCCTTTGCAGTCCATCTTTCTCACAAGCACCAGAGAAATTTTAGAAATGCAGCATGTGGCTCCTCTGATGTTCTAGAGGCGCCAGCCTTTAATTAGCATGGCTGAGGAGTTTGGGTCCCAACTCTAATTCCTTTCTGTTTGTAACTGGGAGCTCTGAGGAGTCAACAGATTTTGTGGCTTGAACAGATGTTACTTTTTTTTCCCCAGAGCTGGGTTAAATCTGAAACACCCCCTTTGCTGCTTCCTCTCTCTTCTACTTGATATCTGCCAGAATCTCCATCCAGTGGGTATTACATGGGTTAGTGTTGTTTGTGCTGTATTGTTTCCACCCAGGCAGAAGTCTTCTCCTGGGTTCAGCAGTTAGCACTGGAAAAAAACCCTTATAATAGTTTTCTGCTCTCTCTAAAGGTTCAGTTACATTTTGAACTGACAATATAAAAGGGAAATGCACATCTGGGGTTATTTTCATTCCAGTTTTTGAGTTGTCCCAGCTATCCCAGAAGATGCTGGGTAGGAAGAATATTTTCAGGAAGAAGTTTTTTTATAATGTGGGTGGATGGCCCTGGCACAAGTTTCCCAGAGAAGCTGTGGCTGCCCCTGGATCCCTGGAAGTGTCCAAGGCCAGGCTGGACAGGGCTTGGAGCAACCTGGGATAGCGGAAGGTGTCCCTGCCCATGGCAGGGGTGTGGAACAAGATGAGCTTTAAATTTCCCTTCCAGCCCAAACCATTCTGTGATTCTATGACTCCAAACCACCATGTGTCTGATTCAAGGCTCAACACCTGAAGCAGAAACTGGCTCTCCCCAAAGAGCTGGACGTGCTCCTGCTTACCCAAATATCCACCTGTGGGTCCAGGTGGGCAGTGGGCACACCATCTGACCCCCAGCTCTGCAGATCCCCACTCACACCTTCTGGTCTTCCCTAAGGTTGAGTAAGAGCTTTTGATCTCCCACTTCCATTTCTCCCTCTGGACAATGTACCAGTGCCTGTCTCATAGGCCACTGGGTGTAAAATTCAGGAAATGGGGAAAATGCAGGTGATTCTGCTCCTTTGTAGGTAAAATTCATGGAAAAACGTAAATGTGGATAAGGAAAAGTGGATTTCTGGTTCTTATCCTCCTTCCCGTGGTCATTCTTGAGGAAATGTGTTTCAGGAGGTGTCTGAAGAATTGTCTTTAGCCGTATAAACTTGGTCGGGTGTCTTCTTTCTTCAGGAAACATATTTGGAAATTAAACAGAAAGCTGACAAAGCTCAGATTTTTGGATGAAAAACAAACAAACAAAGAAAACTCAATCCTTTCTTAGTGTCACAGACATGAATATATATTATTTTTTAAGTAATGGTTTTGATGTTATTTGGTTTAAATCGGAGGGGTGGCGTCTTCCCGAGGTTGCCCGCTACAGTCGTGGGAAGAGCAGCTCAGGCCCCATCTCCTCCACGAAACCTGCCTAAAAATAATGATCTGGGGGAAATCCTGCCTGCTGACACTATCTGCAACCACTTCCTTATCTGGCTGCTCCGATCAATATTTTTTTTCTTTTCCTGTGTAGCTGGTAGATCTTGACTTTTTGAGTCCAATAGCAATCTTTTGCAATGCCACCTGATACAGGGATGCGGAAATTTGTGGCCACTTTTCCACCCAGCAAGGGATTTGTCGAAGTAAATCGGATCTGGAGTCACTGGGAGGGAATTAATGTGAGATGCCTTGATGTTAGTTTTACAGTCACTTTAATAGGCATAACTACACTATTAAACTGAGCTGCCTGTGTTTAGGTCTTATTTGTACTTGAGTGAAATAAATATTTTCCTTTAGGAAAGGTGAATTTTACAGAGCAGCAGAGCTACTATAAACCCCCCAAATGCTTCAGTGGTAGTGATGTGACAGCTTACAGCCTGAAACCCGGGTTCCTTGTGCTGTGGTGGTGCCTTAAAAGTCCTATTTCACCCTCTTCTCTACATCCTCTTTGTCACCCCCATTGCTGCTTCAAAATGTCTCTGAAACAATGGTGTTGGGCACACACCTTGGATAGTCACATATGACTAGAGTGGTCATCTTGCTTCAACAGAACAACTCTTGACTTCTTCTCAACGTTGTGTTATGTGGAGAACACCCTCACCCTGTGATACCCCAACGGGGTTTGGATAAATTAAGGTTGAAAGCCACTGGAAGTCATCTGGTTCCAACAGTCCCCTCCTTCCACTACGCCAGATTGTTCCAAGCCCCGTTCATCCTGACCCTGGACACTTCCAGGGATCCAGGGGCAGC
The DNA here is from genome assembly GCF_003031625.1 of Empidonax traillii. Classification (NCBI taxonomy): domain Eukaryota; kingdom Metazoa; phylum Chordata; class Aves; order Passeriformes; family Tyrannidae; genus Empidonax; species Empidonax traillii. Next base: position 5,184,387 of record NW_020955203.1, read on the forward strand.
CACAGCTTCTCTGGGCAACCTGTGCCAGGGCCTCACCACCTTCTGAGATGAGGATCTGTGAGGAGTTGCAGCCTCCTGGTCTGGTACAGTCACGAGCTGGCTACACCCTTGGGTTTAGGTTAATTGTGAGAGCTGGAAAGGCATTTTCTGAGGGTTTTGTAGGTCTCCTTTGCCCATGGATGACAGCAGCCATCCCACTTTGCTGGAGAGAGAAGCTGCAGGAGTGCTTGGCCACAGGGCTGTGCTGCAAAGGGTCGGGAAGGTGTCAGGATGATGATGGGGATGACACTCCCATTCCTCATTTCTCTGCCAGCTCCTCCTTCCCAGCCAGTGCAGAGCCCAAGGGTGGGAGGTGGGTGTCCCACTGCTGGTGGACCCAATAGGTCTGACTGGAGGGGACTTATCCTGACATGATGTCCACGGGTCCAGCAACAGGGAGGCATCTTGTAGCATCTTTAAATGCTTTGAGCCCTCTTTGTGTCAGGCAGTGTGATGAAAACCCTTTGACCTTGCTCACAAAGTGAGGGCAGAACACATGGCTGGGGGTGAAGGCTCGAACTGAGACAGAAAACCACTGCTGAAATCTATTTCTTGCTTTGGGGGATTTTTTTGTAGGGCTTTTTGTGCACTTTTTTTCCCCTTTTCCTCTTGGCTCTATCTCTTGAATTGCAGCTCGTGCAGATTTGTCACGGGTCAGGAAAACTTAAGCCATGATTTGCAGAAGATGAATGGACTTTTAAAATCAATTTTGTGGTCTCCAGTGTCAGTGGGGTGCCAATCACCACAGGCTGGCACTGCCCAGTTCCTCTGCTGCTGTCATTAGGAGGTGAGGGCAGCATTCATTTTAGGGAGGCTGAGCCTTGCCACCTGCTAATGGAATTGAGCTGCCTGACCTTAATGTGTGACTGATATTTAATTTGAAACTTCTGTGGACACCAGCAGGCTGTAACACAAACAATACAGGCCCAGCAATGCAAAGCCTTAGCCCCGAGAAGGCAGCAAAATAAATTAAATTTGGTAATTAGTAAAAATCCTTGGGGCCTAGAGATCAAACACGGAACTGAAAAAAAGTGTACTTTTCTTTCCACTTGGTGACCACACAGGCTTCTGGTAGGAACTTCTGTGCTGCAGGGAGGCGTGTGGCACAGTCTGACTGGTGGCAAATTTTGAGATGCTCTTGGCCTCACTCAGATTGACCCCTCAGACAAGAGAGACCCTGAGGGGCTGGAGCGTGTGCAGGGAAGGGAACGGAGCTGGGGAAGGGGCTGGAGCAGCAGGAGCGGCTGAGGGAGCTGGGGGAGCTCAGCCTGGAGAGAAGGAGGCTCAGGGGGGACTTTCTGGCTCTGCAACTCCCTGAGAGGAGGGGAGAGCTGAGGGGGAATTTGGGCTCTGCTCCCAGGAAACAAGGGACAGGATGAATGGGAACAGCCTCATGTTGCAACCAGGAGAGGTTTAGATTGGATATTGAGAAAATTTCTTCATGGAAAGGGTTGTCCAGCCCTGGCACAGCTGCCCAGGGCAGTGTTGGAGTCCCCATCCCTGTAGGGATTTAAAAGCCGTGCGGATGTGGCACTTGGGGCCATGGGTTAGTGGTGACCTTGGCAGTGCTGGGGGAATGGTTGGACTCTGATCTTAGAGGCCTTTTCCAACCCCAATAATTCAGTGATTCTACCTCCAGCCTCATAACCATCACCATCACCCTCCTGGTCTCTGCTTCTCTGAGTTGCACAGGCTCTGTATCCTCTGGATCCTCACCCAGGGGGGTCTCTCCTACCATCATCCCGTGGCATCCTTCCTTGCAGGTGTGTTACCTGCATCAGTTAGGCTCCCTGTGGTCCCCATCTGGTCCCAGGATAGTCACCCACTGAAAATCCATGGCAGCCCAAAGTGGATGTGGTCACTCCTCGTCCTTGGTGCTCTGACTTTGCAGACTTTGCCTCTCTGGAATTGCAAAGCAGCAAGTTGATTGGATGTGACACACCGGGGAGCTGAAGGGCTTGCAATGGTTTGGGATGCTCCCTTGGTGAGGCTTGTCCGCAGTTGAGAACATCTGTGCAGCCGGGTCACGAGCTGGGCTGGGTGGAGGAGGCTTTCCTCCCTTCCTGGGGGATTTTCAAGAGTGTGGGAAGACACACAGGCCTCTGCCTTTGGCTCAGGGCTTTGGGATCCGGCTGGGACCCAGCACTGACAAGTTTCTGCCCTGTGAGTGCTGAGGATAGCAGGTATGAGTAGCTCTCCAGACTGGGACCACAGCCAGGTTATTGCACACTCCCCTCTCCACATGAGCCTCACTTGCCCCTTTGAGCAGCAGGACAGGCATGGGGTCCTTGCCAGAACAAAATAAAACTAGAGAATGAGCCATCCCAGCTGTTTGGCAGGGAAAAGCCTGGTCCCTCCTCAGTCTGGAGTAGATGAAGGTGTCTCTCTGGGGCCAGGAGGAAGCTCTGGGCTGGCGCAGCACCAGAGAAAATACTTCTGATATCCTATTTGGATATTAGGAAAAAAATTCTTCACTGATAAGGCTTTTCAGCCCTGGAACAGGCTGCCCAAGGAAGTGGCAGAGTTACCATGCCTGAAAGTGTTCAAAAAACATGTGGATGTGGCACTTAGGGATATGATTTAGTGGTGGGTTTGTCAGTGCTGGCTGGACTTGATGATCTTAGGGGGCTTTTCCAACCTAAATAATTCTATGATCCTATAAAAGATCAAATTGCAATTCCCTGAAAGCCCCCTGAGATCTAGAGCCATGACCTTGTTAAAGATGACATCCTGCAGTAAACATGCTGCCCACCTCCCTGGGGCCGGCCCAGTGCCTTCCAGGATGCATCTTCCCACTCCTGGTTGTGCACATCCAGGGTTTGCAGGGCTGAAAACTGCCTGCTGCTGGAAAAAAAAAAAGGTGCATGCAAGTACAGAAATAAGGCGTGCTGTGGTTTGCTGTGGCATGAAAAGTCTGCTTGAAGGCCCTGCAGAGGAACCAAAATCAAACAAATTTCAGATGGTCTCGCAAATGAAGCTGAAAGGTCACAACAGTATCAAGCTGGAGGTTGCGTGTGGTGCTGCAAGCCTCTGCTAAATATCAGCCAAAGATTAGTCCATCCTCTCCGAAAGGCCAAGAGCTATATGGGCTTCGAGTCCCTTCTGCCACACGCTCAAACCCATGGCATCTAAAAATGGCACGAGCCCCTGTGAAAGAGGGACACAACCCCGGGAACAGCAAATTTGAGGGAAAATGTCAGGCCGGTGAGGTGCGTGAAAATGAATTTGGAAAATCTTGGGGCTTTTTTTGTGTTTGGTTGGGTTTTCTTGGTTTGTTTTTTTTTTTTTTTTTTTTTTTTTTTTTTTTTTTTTTTTTTTTTTTTTTTTTTTTTTTTTTTTTTTTTTTTTTTAAAGCCAAAAGGCACTTGTAGATCATGTGGCTAGTGCTAATTAATTTGGCGTTTTGCCGAGCATTGTCATGGCAGTTTAATCAGCAGCTGTGAAACGGAGCGTTGTCCGTCTGCCAGCCTCCCATCCCGGCTCCTGGGGATGGCAAGGGACATCTCTCTGTTAGATACATCAACACTTCCTGCATTTGTTTGAAAATCTGGTCTTCTAAAGTCTTCATCTCACATCAAAGTTGTCAGTGCAGGAACTGTGCTGGGCAGGAATTTCATCTGGGGAAAGCAGTGTCAAGGCGTCAGCTTAACCGGGGGGGTCAGGCATGTGTGGAAGAGCTCAGCAGGGCTGCAGGCTTCTCCCCAAGGCCACCAACCTTCTCCTAACAGAACTGTTCTAATTACCTGGCAAACCCCTCGGCTCTGACATGGATGGATGGTCTGACTGGGCTCACTCATTCTCCCCCAGTCCAATTTCTGGTGTGTGACACTTGCTCTCCCACAGCCTCCAGAGGTCCAAGACCAGGAATCTGAGGAGGAGGTGAACCTAATAAACATACTAAAAGCCCGTGTGAGAAACCCTGCAAACATGAATTAACCCACTGGCATCAGAGGAATCTCCTCTCGTATTTGGTGGGTAGTGATTGGTCCTGAAAACTTGTGGGTGGATGCATCAGTGAAGTTCAAAAGTCTCTTGTGCCCAGTTTGCAGAAAGCCCTGGACACACAGAATTTCTCTGCCACAGCATCTCACCTTCCTCCCACCAGGTGACTGCTCAGGGACTCCAGTCATTGCCACTATTTGTATTTACAAGGCACTTAACCAGCCCCGTAAACAACAATTCACAGGTTGTTCTTCACCCTGTAACCAAAAACCTCTTCTTATTTTGTTGTCTCTGTTAAGAGCAGTACCCACAGCCCCGGGAAGTAAAATTCCCTCCGAGTGCCAATTTTTTTCCTCAGCAGCAAGGCTGGTTTTGGAAAACAAGCTAATGGTGGCAACCTGGTGCCGCTAATGGAATATAGCAAGGGGGCTTGCTGGTCCAGCAGGGCCGAGGGTTCTGTAGCCCCCCTGTACCTGCTGTGCTTGCTGGTTGTGCTGAGAGGCAGGGTGTAGGTTTCCAAGGTAATGAAAACAACATCCACGTGAGAGAGGAAAAATGTTTCTGTCTGAGCAGGCTCAGCTAAAACACTGTCAGGAATGGTAAAAATCACAGCGGGAGGTCGGCTCGGGTCCTGGCAGGGCGCGCGCGGTGGGAGGAGGCAGTTCTTTGAAAGAAAATGGCAAAGGGAGATGAACTCACCCGCCATCACCTTGGTAACCCTTCCCTTGAGATGAATTAAGGCCACCTGGTTTGGCTGGTCTTCTGCTGAGAAGCACCTCCTTCTCCCAGCAGCCCCCCCAGTGCTCTCCACCCCACGAGGTGTCCACTGTGTCCGGGCAGGGGGTTGATGCGGTGTGAGGACGCCGGGCACAGACCACTTCCCTGCCCCTGTCATGCTCAGTTTAGCTCTGCCTGAGCTGATTTCATGGAGAGCAGGCTGCTGGAAACAATGCTTTGCTCGAAGGAGGGAGCAGACTTTGCTGCCAGGGTTCCTCTCCTCCTCCACTGCATGCTCATCTGCTCAAGCCCCTTGTGCTTCATGAAACCCTCATCACCCAGCTTGGTTCATTCTGGTTCTCTCAGGAGTTCCTGTGTCTTCAATGTACACATTAATTGATCTTTTGGCTCTGCAACAGCTTTTCTGATTGAGGTGGCTGGGTTTGCTTCCTTAGACTAGTTTAATTACTCTATTGGCTTTAATTTTAAAATAAAAAATTAAAAGGTCTTCCCTGGTGGGAAAGCGCAGGGAGCACAGATCCACCGCTGGGTCTTTCCTGCAGAGAGATTGAAGCCAGCATGGATTTAAGCAGATATCCCTGGCATGAGCCTGATATTAAGCAAATGATTGTGTCCCAGTCATGGACCATGCCTGGTGTTTCCTCCAAAGACCCAGCTGACGGATCTGGGTTATATCTCACGTGAACGAGGGGTGGGAAGACATGCTGTGGTTGGAGGAAGCTTTGGATCATAGAATCATAGAATCCTAAGTGGTTTGGGTTGGAAGGGTCAAGAATTATCATCTTGTTGCAGGAGAACAAGATAGATCAGTCCTATCCAACCTGGCCTTGAATACTTCCAGGGATGAGGCAGCCACAGCTTCTCTGCGCAACTTCTGCCAGTGCTTCACCACCCTCACAGGGAAGAATTTCTTTCTAATATGTAATCTAAATCTATCTTCCTTCAGTTTTAGCCATTCCTCCTTGTCCTGTCACTCCATGCTGGTGTCCAGAGTCTCTCTCCAGCTCTCTGGGAACTGGTGCAGTCACTGGAAGAGGCTCTAAGGTCTGTGGGCTGCTGTAAGGATGCAGCATTGCAATTTGTCCACCTAAAGCTTCCTGAAAAAAAAAATCGCAGCAGGATGATGCTTCTTCCTTGGGTGCAGTTGCTGCGCTGCATCAGAGCTGTTTCACAGGAATGACTCCTTGCTGTGACATCTCCTACGTGCTCTGTAACGTGGCTCAGGGCTGGTATTTCCGAGGACAGATGGCCCAAAGTGTACCTGTGCATTTGGGGCTTTTACTTCCGACCCACCACTCCCCCACTCAGTGAGTCACCTCGATCCTGTGTGAATCCATACCATATGTGAGCCATCCCATTCCTCCTGGAGGCTGTGTGTGCACAGGGCTGGTGACAGGCTGGGTCCTGCTGGGACAAGGGGTGGGCTCTGCAGCACGAGGTGCCTGCCTTGCTCCCAGCCAGAACATTCTCCATTCCCACTCTTGGAAGCAATCCTTCACTGGGTCTGCTGGGATTTGGAGAGGCTTAGCCATGGGATCAGTGCTCTTTTCCAGTCTGGTAGGGTAGCCTTCAGTCTTCCCTCCCAGCAAAGGGGGATGTGGCTCTGAGGGGATGATGAGTGGACCTGCATCCCATGGGAAGGTGTTGTTCAGCCTGGAGGAGAGAGACCTCATTGTGGCCTTCCAGTACTTAAAAGGGTGCTTATAAAAAAAGAGGGAGAAGGACTTTTTGCATGGGCAGATAGTGATAGGACAAGGGAGGATGGTTTCAAACTGAAAGAGGGGAGATTCAGATTGGTTATATTAGGATGAAATTCTTGGCTGTGAGGGTGGTGAGGCCCTGGCACAGGTTGGGCAGAGAAGCTGTGGCTGCCCCATCCCTGGAAGTGTTCAAGGCCAAGCTGGACAGGGCTTGGGGCAACCTGGGATAGTGGAATCCCATTCTGGGATTTCTGTGAATGTAGAATCCTCCTCGGACCATGTTGCAAGGCCCTGACCCATCATCAGCCTAGATCCCCATACCAGTGCAACCTTCCCATTCCCAGAATCCCCCCCAGATGCCTTCTGCAAAAAAAAAACCCCATTCCTGCAGATTACAAAGCTTTCAGCAATGGCACCATCTGGACAGTAACCCAGTGCCCCACTGGGGAACCTCCGTGACTGGAGCTGACCATATGAGCAAAATCACTGCTTCTCTCTGCTCCAGCTGAGGTGGATTTTTGAAGGGCAGCCAAGTCCTCAGGCTGGGGGTTTGGGGCGTTTCCTTGGCTTTTGGACAGTGGGAAGAGGCTGGCTCCTGCAGAGCACAGTCTGAGCTTGGAGTAAACCTCGAAGTGCTAAAATCCTGGCGGATCTCTGATGAAAACCAGTGCCCACCTTAGAGAGTGCTGGGCTGCAATAATCGCCTGAACTCTGGAGAAATGGGGTGTCACAGGGGCACAGTTAAAACATTAATACATCCTCAAAATATTAGCTATATTGATTGAAGGGCTGGTGGAAACATTTTAACTCTTCCAGAATGTCAGGCTCAATGTGCCAACGATCAAATAATCCGAGTCACCCCTAAAAAACTGGGGGTGCAATAATGTCACTGCACTGGGGAAAGGATATTGATAGTGCTAAAGAGTGGATGTTGAAAATGAAAAGTATGTGAGAAACGGCCTTGTGGACTGTCTGTATCTGAAAAAAAAGGAAAGGAAAAGAAAAAAAGCCTGCCATTATTCATTATAATCTGCTTTTCCAAAATTATTGGAAGGTAGGAAGAAAAATCCCACACATTTTTCTTTTCCCATTTTACATGTTCAAGCCAAAATAAAAAATGGCTTATGAGATTTAAGCTATTTATTACCAAATAAAACTGCATCTGTGCCGTGCGCTTCTGTGCCAAGTTCTGGCATTGTGAGAGCGCAAACATCGAGAGTTACGAGCCCCTCGAAGGTGGGGCTGCTGATGGAAACATTGACTTAGTCCTAACTCTCTCAGGGATGCCAGCTGCTTGTTGGGATATTTCAGAAGCTGCTTGCAGGGAAATGAGATGCTGCCTGTGACATGGGGCTGTACCTGCAGCATCCTGCCTGATTGATGCCGGGTTATGTTTGCAGCCCTGTGGGATATTCTTGATTGAATAAATGAGAACTAATAGATGATAGCACCTGAGGGAATGGCCTGAAGTTGTGTCAGGGGGGGTTTAGGTTGGATATTGGGAAAAGGTTCTTCCCCCAGGGTTTGAACAGGCTCCCCAGCTCAGGGAACGTTTGGTCAGTGCTCTCAGGCACATGGTGAGATTGTTGGGGCTCTGCTGTGCAGGGTCAGGAGTGGGACTGGGTGATCCTTGTGAGTCCCTTCTAGCTCAGAATATTCTGTGTTTCTGTGATGGAATAAGCAGGAATGTGATTTTCTGTTCCCACTGTATTAGAAAAGCGAATCCCTTGTAATCAGCCTCCTTTGGCCTCAGAGGGATGGGAAAACACCTCTGGTGGTGTATTTTCATGCTGGAAGGGGCAGTTGTTGTCACCTACTCCACCCCACATCCCCAAATTAATTTCTGAGCATCCGAGGGGATGTCCTTTATTAAACCACCCAGCTTGGGCTTTATCAGCCTTGGTGGTGAGGAGGGGATTTTGGCTGTGGGTATGTGGTGTCCCGTGTTTCAGCCTGTGCTGGCTGCCGGTCAGCCTCAGCCACTTGGTTCCGCTGGGCTCATTACCTCCCCAACAAGGATGAACCTCATCCTGCCCAGTACATGAGTGGCTCCGTTTCGGGCTCTGCTCAACCATGGCTTCACCTTGTCCCTTCCTGACGTGCAGTCACAGGTCTCCTGCAGTGCCTCCCTCCAGAGCTGCACGCACGGCACCCTTGGGCCCCTCTCCAGACCTCCTTCCTGGCTTTGGCATCAATCTAAGAGGCTTATTGCTCCCAAGGAACCCCACCTCCTGCTCTTTATACGGCAAACGTTTGTGCCTTCAGATGCTGCTGGGGCTGTGGGAGCTCACGGTTTGCTGATTACAAAAAATCTCTTTCCCTCGCATAGCCTCACACCTGCAAATTGCACCTGTTTGGGATTTTTTTTTTTTAGATGGATGGCTTCACATTTAGCTCTATAAAATACATATTTCTTGCTGTCTGGTTAGAGTTTTACTTCAAACGTTATTACAGCAGGGCTTAGCAGCCCTAACTCATGCCAGGACCTCATGCGGAAATGTAAAGTGAGAGCTATTTCCACATCAAGGAACTGACATTTTACTTGTACTTTAAACACAGCACTGTCCCTCCTGGAGTGACACACACCTATAAAGTTAAGGATATTAAATTTAATAGGGAACAGGCTTCCAGGATCTCTGATTTTTAGCCACAGGCTTCCTATTCTTGGAGCGTGAAAGGGGAATTGCTGGGACGTGGTGCGGCAGGACTCGCAGTAGCTGGGGTTTTCCCAAACCTGAGTTCAAGTCAGTCCAGTGTAAAGAACTGCTGATCTGCCCAGACTTGTGGCAGCTCGCTGCCAGCATCCCCTGCACCTCACACAGCCTCCCCTCAGCCCTCGTGCTTGGGATGGACCGCGACCGCAGGTGCCGCCGTGGTGCTGGGGGTGCAAAGAGGTGCCTCCAACCTGTCCACAGTCCTTTAGGCTAATTAAATAAAGAGGTCCAGAGGGGACTGGGGACTTGCAGGAGCCCCACGGGTGCAAGCCTCCATGCTGAGGGTTGCTCTTGGACTGGGGGAGCTCCTGGGCTTAGGATAGGACCTTGTAGTGCTGTGCGAGGGATTTGCTCGCCTTCTCCTTGCACTGCACCCCACACACCCACTTCCTAGGGGAATGGCTACTCTTGCTTAAAAGATAATCTTTTTTTCCTTTGTGCCTTAGCAATTGTAAAATGCTCCTGTTTTCTGTATAATGTCACTTGAAAGAAGGACCAGCTGCTGAGCTGTTCCTGCATTCTAGGGTGAGGAGGGACATTTTTTGGTGCAGGTTTTGGGCTGCAGGGGGACTGTACATTACATTGTATTAATGTACATTATATCACTGTACATTACATTATACCACCCTGAGTGGCAGGTGTTGCACATGCTGCAAAAGTTGCCCTCCTGGCTCCCTGAGAGCCTTGTGCAGCCCGGTAAATCCTTGGCATCCTACCTGGCCCACAATTGCAGGGTTTAAGATAAAATCCAGAAGGTGACCTGCAGCAATGGGATCAACCAATCCCTTTGCAAGGGGATCTCCCGTGTCCTGATTCCCCGTCAAAAAGTTCTGGCTTTGGGGCTGCTTTGGTTTACAGAGCCACCGAAGAAGAAAGGCTGGGCTGCAAAACACACCCCATCCAAACTGATGCACCGTTCCCAGAAGTGGTGAAATGCTCCGCCCCTTTCCCAAACACACCCCCCAAATCACTCCCACTCACTCTGGAGCTCTGTGGGCCTGGTGGATGAGAATCTCCCACCTCTGGGCTTAAGATGCAGACAAATAAATCCTTCAGGAAAACCCAGGTGGTTATTACAGTTCCCACTTAAAAACACAGTACCTGTGTGGGGGAAATTAATGTAGGCACAATGGGGTTGGATGGGTTTGATGCAGGATAACCCACCCAAACCAGCCACCTCTGTGATTTTAGGGTAGGTTTCAAAGGCTGCTCTAATATCTCCATATCAGGGGGGTTTAAAGCTGGTAAGGCAAACGGTGCCCCCCAAAACAGCATCTTTCTCCTCTTTGCTGTTAAGGGGAGAACAGGAAATCTTTACTGGAAATCCCTGCGGAGAGGAGGAGCCAAGGACCAACACCGCTGGTCCTCACCCAAAATATGCTGGGGAGGGAGGGGATATTGAGGCTGGCACAAGACAGGGGTGCTGTCACTGCATCCCCACAGCCTATGCCAGGGCTGTGGATAATCTCTGCATCCCAAATTTGTGCGGGACACAGCCGCACCAAAGGACTCTGCTCCCGTCTGAGATGCTGTGGTGTGTCATGGGCAGACGCTGAGCAGGTGCAGGGTGTGAGACCAGGTGGGATCACAAAGCCTTTTGCTTCAACAAGGGATCAGAGTCAGCTGAGGGCGTTGTCTCTTCCCATTAGCTCCATCTCGGGGGAAAGGTTACAGCATTTGGGTATCGGACCCAAGAGGTTTGGCGGTGTTTGGGTGGAGGGTTCTGGTTCAGGCTGTGGGGGAATCAAGAGGCTCCATGAACAGCGCAGTGCAGCCCCCAAGACCCTGCCAGGTCCTTGCAATGTTCATCTGGACTTCCCCCCTCCCCGCCCCCCTTCCCCACATTGGTTTTGGCTTTTTGCCTGTTTCTGGATGTCCTGCATATCATTGCTGGTAGGGAGGGAGCTGCTGCAAACCTCCCTGGCCAGTCATTAGGAGCAGTTAAGAGTGTTTTAAAGCAGGTGTTGAGCACTTCCAAACGCCTGGGGAGGGATTTGGACGCCGTGAAAGCGAGGAAACGCTGGAAACCCCGAGTATTGAATTTCCCTTTCCAAACAACTGGCTGCAGCATATCGCTGCCTGTCAAAGTTGAAGGCTCCCGCCTGCACAAGTCAGCACGTTTTTACATTCCCGAGGGCAGAGATAGGGATTGCTCCAAGTGCTTCCTCATTGCTCTCCGCAGGCAGAACCAAGTAATAGACTGTTGTCACACCAGGGTTTTTTTTTTTTTTTTTTTTTTGTTTCCTAGTTTTAAATAGGGGATGAATTCTTTCCCCGGTTAATTTTCTCATTTCCAGGTCGGGGACTAATTCACATGGATATAACACCCTACCAGTGGTATATAACCACAAAAAGATGAGCTCTACTGCCTCTGGCCCTCTCCAACTCCCTTTTCAACATTTTTTTCGATTGAGGTAGCAGTACAAACCCCGGAGAAGAGCCTTTGAATCCAGATACCTTCCAATAAACCGGGAAAACTCCGACTTTGTTTGTGTTCCCCACCCTACAGCACGTAGAAGAGGCTTGGGTTACCCGCAGGAGCTGGCTGGGATGATGGTGGGGGAGAGGGGGTGGGTGAGCACATCGGGTTGTGTGGGCAAAGGCCCAAGAGTTTCCCCGAAGTCCAGGTACCAGCCAAACCCTCTCTGCCCTTGGAAGTGCTGGAGTTTTGCTCAGCCATAAGCCCTGCAAATGGCCAAGAAGCCCCAAAATGCCCTTGAGACCTGCAGCGTGGCCCCTGATTTTAGCATGGGAATCGAGGTTGAGAGATTCCTGTGGTCTGTTTGTTCTCCATCCTCTCTGGTGCCTTCAGACCAAACAGAAATGAGAAACAGTGTAAAAAACTCTCAGAGGGGTTATGCAACATCCCCAAAGCCACTTTTCCTCCAGGGCCCTTTCCTGGCAGAAGTGCAGAGCTGGGCCCAAATCCTTGAGAAACTTTGGCTTTGTTTGGGTAGCAAGAGCTGGGCTGGGTGGGAAACATCACAGCTGGGCTATTGGGGCCACCCATCCCTCCAGGCATGTGACAGCCTGGGAAGGGAGGAGTGAAACTAGGACCACTAAGTCTCAGAAAACATTTTTCTCCCTCGGTGCAATTTGACTTTTTCTTTTTTTTTTTTTTTTTTTAATGAGAAGATCCGAAAATCTTAAATACACCCTTGAATTCAACACACAAGAATAAAGCTATAATTAAAACACAGTGAGAAGTATAAAAGCAAAAAGACAGATTTAAGTGTAGCAACACTGCCGAAGTGTTTCTCCTTCTTCCTTGGAAAATATTGCTGAATTCAACACGTTCCTGCGAAGCATCATCTTCAACAAAACTTTTTTTTTTTTTTTCACCCCTGAAGCTAGTGGGAAAGAGTTGCAGGAAAAAAACCCTCATCCAGTGCTGTATAAACAGCTGTCTCCCTCCTGTGATGGGTCCAGGCTGCCTGGCCGTATCCCACCACTTGTTCTTGCTGGTGCCCATCCCCAGCACTCATCATCACTTGAGTCCTGATGTAAATAGGGAGAGGGGGTTGGGACTTGATGATATTTAAGGTCCCTTCCAACCCTTAACATTCTATAATTCTGTGGAAATATGCTGATAAACACTGGTTATTGCCAGCTGTAAATCACAGAATCACGGAACAGCCTGAGTTGGAATGGACCCATAAGGATCACCGATGCAACCCCGAGCCCTGCGCAGGACAGCTCCAAAATTCACACCATGTGTTGGGCTTTTATTTTGTTGAGGGCTGAGTTTAGGCCTTGGAAGGAGTCTCACCTCATTTTTTTTTTTTTGGAGTGTATTAAGGCCTCACATGTTTTGACCCCACGGTGTGCAGGAGAGGAGATGCTCTGCTCTGTGTTAGGGACCCTCCAGCCACATCAGCCCACGCCACTCAGCAGTTAACAACAGGCTCCATCAGGGTAACAGGATGTTGGACAGAGATCGTACGAGCAGGCAGGGGCAATCTGCAGTCTCTGAGGTCTGTGTCTGTGTGCTTTTCGGGTTGAGCTGAGCTGTGCCTGCACAGAAATCCACAGAGTCAGGCAGTGACTACCATACCATTAATCAGCAATGGGGCATCCCATCTCAGCCTCCTTCCCCTGAACTCCTTTGCAGCCCTTTTCCATCAAATGTGCAAGACTGAGCGGGAGATGAGGAAACTCCAGAACCTCCTGTTGCCACCTAGGACCTAACTATGCTCCATCAACCACCACAGACCAGCCTTTTGCCCACCTCAGGGTCTCCATCCTGACTCAGTCCCTGGAGTGGCACAGGCTGGACAAGCAAATAAGGCGAAAGATAATACTTTTTATCTACTGTTGATGTGTGCTGGGGCTGCTCCTCCTCCAGCCACAAGCTGCTCCTTGTTCCATGGCACAAGGCACATGGGATGGCATGCTTCATCCTGGGCTGGATGTGAGCTGGTAGCCCATCAGTTTCTGCATGGTTCTTCCCACCCTGCATCTTGCCCCAGAATGGCAGCAAGGGTGGTGAAAGGTCTAAAAAAGAAGTCTTATGAGGGAGCTGGGGTTGTTTAGTATGGAGAAAAAAGATGCTCTGGGGAAACCTTCTCATTCTTTAAAACTACCTGAATTAGGTTGTAGCCAGGTGGGGTTTGGTCTCTTGTCCTAGATAACGAGTGACAGGATGAGAGGAAGTGGCCTTAAGTTGCACCAAGGAAGGTTCAGATTAGATATTAGAAACACTTTTTTCATTGCTACAGTGATCAGACATTGGAATAATTTGCTCAGTGAGGTGGTCGAGCCACCGTCTCTGGAAATGTTGAAGGGATGTCTGGATGGGGCGCTCGGGGATGTGGTGTAGGGATGATTATGGTGGTGCTGGGGGAATGGTTGGACTCAGTGATCTTGAAGGTCTCTTCCAACCTTGATTGTTCTGCATTTCAGTGTTTTGCTAGATGAAACGAGAAAGCTGTTGGCAAAGGTGCTGAAAGTGAGACAGATTCCTTCCTGTCTGATAAATTTAAATTCTTTCCTCCTCCCTGCCCCAATCTCCTTGCCCTGCAGTTAGCCCTCCTGTAACAGGAGTGAGATGGCACGATCTCTCTCTCTCCTAGACCACTACATTCTTATGCAGCTGGATAGCCTGTGGATTTGGTCTGGGGTTTTATTTTTTTAATTTCTTTTTTTTATTTTCCACCGCGGGAGGGTTGGAACCAGATGATCTTTTAAGGACCCTTCCAACCCGAGCCCTTCTGTGACTGCCACCCCTCACTTGCTATTCCTAAGTGAATTTCAGGCATTCCATAAGGGTATATTCACAAATAATTTGGAAAGGGTTAATACGTGGCTGGCTGATGGCATCAGGCAATTAGGAGCTTGTTTGTAGGCCCAGTGTGAGCCCCCCACGGTGTCCTTTTCCACGGGCCACGTGAAGCTGGAGCAGCTCCCACGATTTATTTTGGCCTTTGCTCACTGCGCACTCCCAGGACCAGTGCGGACTTCCCTGGCTCTCAGGGGAATGTTAATGCACATCCAGGGAAGCAAGCTGCAGGCTCCTGGGCCTGTTGAGAGCCTGTCAGGCTCTCCTGGTGCTCGGAGAGGCACCGGGATGGCTCCTGGTGGGGTTTATCTGCCTCCCCAGGGCAGGAGGAGGGGCTGTGGGGGGGGTCTAATTAGGGCGAAATGGCCCAGACGGCGCGACTCCATCCCCCAGCCTGGCCCATTACGATGGGCAGATCTCCTTCAGCTGTAAAACCTGTCACTGAGTGAAGCCAGGGCTTTCCAGGGGCTGCCATCTCCCTCTCTGCAGCGACGGGATCTAGACGTAAAACAGCCCCGGCCCCACTCCCACCATCCCCAGCCCTCTCGTGGAGACCGTGGGCTGCCTTGACAAGCCGGCCAGGTTGCCTTACCCAGGGGAAAAATTCACATGCATTGTAGGCAGCTTAACAGCATGAGACAGATTTTGTTTTCCTCTCGAAGGCGGCCAGGCTCCCTGGGCTACAGCTGTCTGCTTGAGACACCTATCCCAGCGCCAGCTCCAGGCCTGATCCCGTGTCCCCTATCAGTAGCCTGACTGCATCAAGAACACTATTGCCTGAGGAAAGGAGGTGGAAATAAACAGTTCTGCTTTCTGGGTTTTTCTTTTCATGAAGCCCATAGCATCCCCTGTCTCACTGCAGGGATTACCCAGGGGCTTTGCATCTCTGAGGTGGGTCTGTACTGAATGAGCACACGGATCCCTTGAGCCTTTCTGGGTGAAATACTGCTGGACAGATAAATTTGCATGTGCCTAGGTACAGTCAAGCCTTAACTGATGCTAAAGGAGAATCCCTAGGGGAAGAAACACCCAGGATCAGACCAGTACGCTTCTGTGACCTGGTGTCACTTACCAACCCGCAAAAATGTATGAACTTATCGTTCGCAGAGTTGACCCGGGGGCACTGGGGAAACGGAGGCACTTCTGTTAATGGAAATACATCCGTGTTGCTTCACATAATGTATGGAAACAGTAAACATAACTGTAGAACTGAGGGGGGGATGGGGGTGGGGGAAGGAAGCAGCCGTGGAAGTGAGAACGCGGCAGTGAGGAGGATGTGTTGAGCTTCCCTGCGGGTTTCCGCCGCGTTCGAAGCCTCTGTGAGTGAAGGGCGGGAACAGAACAGGTTCCTCTGCTCATGCATCATCTGCTGGCTTTCTGAAAACTGCTTTATACCTCCTCAATTTGAGGCTGCAGCCTGTCGTTGCCAACTCCCAGCTAAGTGTTTTGGGTGCTTCATGAATAGCTGTTAAACGACCTTCCCGGCGGGAGATTGCCTTCATGGGTCAGGTCAGTGGTGGGCTTGGCAGTGCTGGGTTAACAGTTGGGCTTGAGGATCTTGGAGAGCTTTTCAACCTAAATGATTCTATTATTCCATATCGTGATTCTAAATGATTATGTGAGGCCGTGGCGCTGGCGAGCTGGAAGACGTGGGGAATACAGCAGACCCAGCTCCATGGCAGGTCCTCAGCATCCAGCAGTGTCAGAGGTGGACCAGGCCAGTTGGGGCAGCCACTGATCTGCACTCATATCCTGAAATGGCAGGAATTACCGAAGTTGCCATTCCCCATCCACTGATCCCTGATGCTGACCTTGGCTTTGGGGCATGACGGGGGAAGCTGTGGAAGGCAGTCTCCGCTATGGCCCTTTGCAGCCAGAAGCCATGAGCAGAAGAAGGTAAACTCAAAAATTAATTACTTTGAAAGGTGATGTTCAGTTTTGCACTGTTACTTTTTTGCCAGGGCTTTCTGGGGTCCACCAGCACCGTGCTTGTCAAGGACTGGCTCTCTGTTGTGCAAGCTGGTTTGGTTATGCCAGCTGTATGATTTGATGACTGCTAATAAGCATAGAATTGCTGAAGTATTCCCCAAAGTCTTTGCTTTGCTGTCAAAATCCTCATCAGCAATTGGATTAGTTGTAGGGAATGAACAATTACTACACAGGGTATTGTATTATGTTAAGACAAATTGATGGGTTTTATTTAATCATATGGTCCCGGTCACATCTTCCTAGTGTTTTTCCTGTGGAGAGAAATGCATCACTGCACCAGTAGGTACAAGCAAAAAAGACTGAAGAATGCTTGATTTAATTAATTAGCGCCTAAAAATGAGTCGAATTAACACTCTGTACCAAAACAAAATGGATTAGGCTTTTGCTCTCAGTTATGTCGGCTGTGCATATCTTCCTGCACACATGCCAGAGATAAAGTTTGCATGGTCTGGACTTTTGGGAAGTGTATGACCAAGTTCCTCTCAAGGACTGTCTCGGCAATGGGAGGAAAAATTCAGATCAAAAGCATGACCAGATAATCTGCCCACCCTGTGCTCTGTGGGTCACCGTGGCTCTGGCATCAAAGGTCCTGCAGACATTTAACTAAATCAGACCAAGGGCTCCCAAGATCCAGCAGAAGGCTGGAAATCTTTGGCTAAGGTCGCACCAGGCATCAGCAGTCTGGAGAGTGGCAGGAGGCGAGAGACAGGCTTTTTCACTGTCACCCTGAGACATTTTTGCCTGAAATATAAGTGGCACGGGTTGGTGTGTTGGGGTGTGTGGAGGGGGCTAACACTTTTACCTGCTCTGGCACCTTGTCTTCAGGCCCTGTGAAGGCCTGGAGGTGTCAAATGGCTCCCCTGTGACCTGCTGCAGCAGTTTTCCTCCGGGAGGACACGAGGCCATTAGAGCTTGAGCTTGTACCAAGCTAACAGCAGTCAGGAGGTGTCTCGCCACGATTCCCTTTAGCAGCAGGCCAGGGCAGCGCAGGATCCCCATTTTGTTGCTCAGCCTTTACCTGTTTGTGGAGAATTTGGGCCAGGCCATCAGCAACAAATATAACCTGCAGGGGAATGGGATACGCAGACAGCTCTTGGGTCTGGGTTTGCGGCTCCATCATTGAGGAACAGTGGGTCTGATCCCACCTCCTCTGGTTTTAATTAATAGGATGGTCAAATCATTCTGTTATCTGTCAGCAGGGGAAATATCACCTTAAGAAGTTCCACTGTGGTTGGCACAGGAATTTGTTCCCCGCTGCCTCTCTCAGAGGTGCACTCCGGAGGATTAGTCTGTATTTAAGAGATGCTGTGTGTAATTATGCACAGTTTTGCAAACCATCCATTTCTGTTAAGTCCTCTCCCGTTATTTCTCTTGCTGGCATCTGGCTTTGCTGTGTGTCTCTCCTGTTTCCACATGGGAGTGAGAAGAAAGCACTCAGGGCTCCCTAGGCTGTTGTGATGGACTGGCCCTGCCTGCCAGGGAGGTGGGAGCAGAAGGGGTCTGGGTGAAGATGGCATGATGTGCATGCCCGTGTCTTGGGATGACAGTGTCTCTTGGTGCTGTCATTCCTGGATATTTTGTACCATTCCCAAAGGTTTAAAAAAGAAGAGGAGTTTTTTAGGAGGATGGGTGGGTGTCCTATCCTGTGAACGATCCCCAGCAGAGAGGCATTTCTAATAGCCTCACTTGAGTCTCATCCTTCACCTCTGCGTTGACTTTTTCCCTGGCTTTAGAGCAAAAAGTTTTGCATGGTGCCTGTAAACGCTCCAGGAATGTAGGAATTAACATGCTGGATTGGAACAAGGGCCCGTCCAAGCGAGGATCTTGAGCAAGGTGCAAGCCAGTGCCAGATGTTTTGCAAAACGCCTCCACCACGGATATCTTTCACACCTCATTTCTTCCTCACTCCCATCAGCTTCATGGCTGGTCTCATAGCAGCCTGTGTTGTGTTTCCAGCAGCTGCTCCGTCCCTGCAAGCAGCTCAGGAGGATGGGCTATTGAAGGGTCTCAGCAAACACACATAGCCTTCATTCCCCCTCTCAGAGGTGGGAGGTGTCTCATTCATGTCCTGCAGTCAGGGAGAGAGAGTGTCTTGGAGCAGAGATTATTTCCTTGCCTATGAGATATTTTTAGAGAGGCAAAGAAGTACCTTGACTTTGCATGGAAAGTCTGCAGTTCAGGGAAAGCTTTGAAAACTCCAGTGAGCTCATATCCCAGTAAAAAAATATTTCAGAAGACAGTTTGGTGTTTTTTCCCTTTTCTAACATGATGAGGCTATGTCACAGAATCATAGAATGGTTTGGGTGGGAAAGGACCTTTAGAGGTCATCTGGTCCAACCCCCCTGCCATGGGTAGTGACGG
The DNA here is from genome assembly GCF_003031625.1 of Empidonax traillii. Lineage (NCBI taxonomy): Eukaryota > Metazoa > Chordata > Aves > Passeriformes > Tyrannidae > Empidonax > Empidonax traillii. The sequence continues at coordinate 5,203,148 of NW_020955203.1, forward strand.
CTTCCACTAGACCAGGTTGTATTCTCTTCTCTTCCAGGTGCTCCCTTTCAAAGGTCTCAGCATCCCCATGCTACCTCCTGCCGGCATTTCCACCTGGGTCCCCAGCCTCAGCTCTCCGCCGACTTCACCCTGCCTCACGCAGTGCAGCCCCAGCCGGGGCTGACCCCTCACATGGCCCCTGCACACCAGCACAGTGGCCCCCTGCACCAGCCCCTGGCCCCAGTGCCACCCCTGCCCTTCCAGGACGTCGCTGGACCCTCCTTCCTACCTCAGGCGCTACACCAGCAATACCTCCTCCAGCAGCAGCTCCTCGAGGCACAGCACCGCCGGCTCATGCCCCATCCCAGGTAAGGGGGTCTTGCTCTTCTTGAGGGGTGTCGAGGAGCTACAGCAGCCTCCTCTCTTCACCTGCAAGACCCCAGAAGTGCTGGTGGTGTTGGGTTTTCTCCACGAGTTCGTCTGTGCACTCCGGAAAATTCATTCACCAGAAGGGAGGCTGTGGGACAAGCTGCACCTAAAGGGGCACCTTTCCCTTAGGAATTCCCTACTGTGCTTATCTACTGTGTACCTTTCCCATGGGGATCCATGCAGTGCTTATCTAGTGTGTCCCAAGGTCACCTGTCTTGTCAGTCGCAGGAGAATCGTGATGGTGAACCTGTCCTGCATGGCAGAGAGAGGGGTAGACTGTGAGGGCGAGCTACACCCTTGTAGCTGCTGTTTCAAAGCAGTGCAAGAGATTGTATCTACCTGTCTCATTTTTACGCATGAAGATCTTGCTCTCCTAGGTCTAGGTAGGCTTTCCATCTCTATGAGGGAACGATGCCACTGACCTGCAGCGCATTCTGTCACTGAAAGCATCCTGAATTCAGACTGGGTTGACAAATGCAGAGAGACCTACTGTAACTCAGTAGAGGTGGAAATGGATGCCTGGCCTTGTCTTGATTGTGTTTTTTGAGAGAGGAGCGCTTGTTTTGTAAACATATGGAAGCTATTTGTGGGTTGTATCCATGGATCAAGGATCAGAGGATTAATCTTTGCAATAATGCTTCATTTGGAAAGAATGCTACGGATAGAAAACCCTTTCTTTCCATACTCTTTCTGGTTTAAAGTTGTGTGTTCTTCTCATCATTGTTTTGTTTTGCATAGGCTGGATTTTAGGTGGTTTTAATGATTAGATAATAATTGGGTGGCGGGTATGTTCAAGGCTGAGGCACCGATGATACAAGTGTTTATCTCTTAGTCACAAGCTGAATTCAAATAAAAGCACAGAACACAGTTCCGCGCATTTGGTAAATGCTGTCAGTATTACATTTGTAAGTGGGCTGTGAAAAAAAGGCAGGAACCTCTTGGCCAGGCCCAGAGCTTGTCTCTGAAAGCACAGCAGCAGAGGAGGAGGGTGTCAGAACCCTTACAGGTGTGGGGCAGGAGGTCAAAGTAATGGCAGTGTGGCTCGTGCCTTTGAAGTGAGGTCTCTGAACTGTGGCTGCATGAAAAGTTATTTAGCTTGCAGTTCCCTGTTCCATTTGCTCTGGTGTTTTTCTGAAGGTTTGCTTTGTGATGGCTCCTCTGGTAAGCGGGGACTCAGCAGGGAGTGAAGGTGATGAGTCTGTCTGTAATGTAAATCCTGATTGTGCATCCACGTTGTCTCTTGCCAACTGGGGACATTGATCAGGCAGCACATCCTCTTCCCCTGAGTGGTTCAACTAAACAATAACCACAAGACTCAAATCCCTAGGAAAACTCTGCTGTATTTTCTACCACTTTCTTTTCCCTGCCTGCAATGGCAGCAGGGCTGAGGGAGAAGGAGCTGGATCCCAGCCTGGCCTGTCCATCAGCCAGAGGAATGTTGGCAAAGGCCAGCGAGAGTAAATTCTGCTTTCAGTCACTCCTGAGTAATCCAGTTATGAATGAGGTTCCCCAGGAGTTTATGGACTGCATGGGGAGACGAGACAACCTGCAGCTTCTTTATGATGATGGATCACGGCTGAAGCAGGGACACATTTTATCTTGTGTGTTGTTTATGGGGCTGACTGTGGAGAGAAAGAAAATAGTGCAAACAGCATGAAGCTGCCGAGGAAGGTGTTTTGATTTCCTCTTTTTCTCTCCATGTTGCCACCAAATAGCATCTCCTGTAAACTGAGCACATGTGGGGTGGCAAAGGGCTTGAGAGTCGATGTCCATGGCGACCATGAGGAAATGACGTAGCCCTGGGTCCCTCTTCCCAACCGCTTATCCCTGACACCTTTTTTCTCTTGGACACATATTCACACTGGGGTTTTCCCATGGCTTATTGACATGAGATTGGAGCACGAGCTGCACATCCCAGTGCCACCTGTGCCTGACTCTGCTGTGCTGTTCCCTCTGCTGCAGGCGGGCTCAAGAGCGCATGTCTGTCCAGCCTCACCGCCTACACCCCAGCTTCGACTTCAGCCACCAACTGCAGACTCCACAACCCATGGGGCCCCAGCCCAGGTATTTAGCAGAAGGCACGGACTGGTAAGTGATCCACCTTTCACTAGTGTGTTGAGTGAGGTGTTGGAAAAGTCCCAGGAAGGCTGCGAGGGTTGGGGAGTGTCATCAGGGATCAACACTTCCACGGAAGCCAATGGGGCAGCTCAACAGTTACAGTGTGGGGGATGTGCAGTGGGGAAACACACCTCTGAGAGGGCCATGAGTGTGTGCTAAAGCCTCCAGGCATATCTATAGAGTTACAGAATCATTTGGGATGGAAAAACCCTCTAAGATCATCAAGTCCAACAATTCCCCAGCACTGCCAAGCTGAGCAGTGACCCATGTCCCCACGTGCCACATCTACATGGCTTCCAAATCCCTACAGAGATGGCCACACCACCGCTACCCTGGGCAGTCTCTACCAGAACTTGGTGGCTCTTTGAGTGAGGGAATTGCTCCTAATATCCAGTCTAAACATTTCCTGACACAATTTGAAATAATTTCCTCTTGTCCTGTCCCTTGTTCCCTGGGAGCAGAACCTGACTCCCACTTTGCTCCCCTCTCCTGTAAGAGAGTTGCAGACCCAGAAGGTCCCCCCTGAGCCTCCTTTTCTCCAGGTTGAACCCCCCCAGCTCCCTCAGCCACTCCTGGTGCTCCAGACCCTTCCCCTGCTCTGTTCCCTTCCCTGAACATGCCCCACTGTTATTGCCCATAACTTTTCACCTACAGATGTAGAGTGCAGCCAACTATAAGTCTTCCCCAGTGGCTCTTCCTGCTGCAGGGTCTTTTTTCTATAGACCAGTCACTCTACCTTCTTCTAGACCTTCTGCTGTCCTTCAGGCACCCAAGAAACAGTGGCCATAATTTCTTCAGTGGTCTCAATTAGGGACCGCTACGCTGCTCTGCCATGCAGAGTGGTATGAATCAAGATGTGTTATTCATTCTGCCACTGTAGTGTTTAATACCCCGGCAAAGCTTTGCAGGGAATTGATAATTTCATTTTCAGAGCAGGTTTTGAGCTCTTGAACATTTCATAAGGTATGGTGCCCTACTTGATAGAATAAGAAAATAAAAACATACTTCTGAGTAGCTGCCTGTAAACTGAGCAAAGTCCATTCTGTGCACTGAATGGAAAAAATAACATGTGAACTTGTAATTAGAGACAATCGCAATGTATATGTGCGAGGGGACCAAAATAAAATGGGATAGGAAATCTTAATGATGGCATCTCCTAACATCTGAATGCTTCACTCCACAAATGAATAGCCCTTTTAACACAGGGTGAGGTTTTTTTCCCTCTTCAGTGCAATAATAGGCAGCCTAAAATATGGCCATGTCCTTCTGCCATTTTCTTCTCAGGTGTTCCCATTACTGGCATCCCCGTGGGCTGAATGTGGTCAGGATGACATGGTTCTGATCAGTTTGCAAAGCAGCTCATGTACTATCTGGATAGAGCCATTCTTTCTGCCTCTCTCTCAGTGCAGAGTGTTTAATTATAATCATTAGAAGAGTCTGATAAAGCATCACTTTGTGTTCCCTCCTCCCCCCTCCTTTTCCGTGCTGTGTTGCTCCATAACCTTATAAAACCTAAGGAGTGGGGATAACAGAAGTCATACACTGTGTGTGTATGTTTGGGTGACTCATTTTTCCTTGGGGCACACGTACAGTTTTTGCCCAGTGAGAGAGATAAATAAAAACTTTCCTCTAATGTGTTACCCCTGGATGAGCAGCAGCGGCGTTTTCTCAGAAGCAGTTTGTGGTGGGCAATGCCATGGGAAGTGGGGATAGAAGGGGGATCTGAAGTGGATCAGTCATCCCAGAGAGCCCAACCTCAATTAAAATCTCCCGGTGAAGAATAAATAAACTACCATTTGGTTCCATAAATCATCTCCTGCACACGCACGTAGTGACGACCATCCAGCCTGTTATCTGGAGCCTTATCCAACACTTTTGGTTGCTGGCAACCCGTGTGCCATAAGCACCACAGCTCTTGAACCTCTCATCTGGGCATCAAGGTGCTGTACAGTCATCCCTGTAGCACAGGCTAGAAAGCAATAGTTATTTCTGATTTTCTTTAGCTAGTGCACTCTGCTTGGCCACCCCCAAACCCCGGGAAAACACAGTGCCATGCAGCATTCTGCTTTGGGCCCACCTGCAGACCCACACCATCACTTCGGGAACCTCATCATCTGATTTTAAGTCTCTAGGTGCACAAACAGTTCGGCAGTACTGTTGTTGCAACTACTTGTGCGAGTTAATAATGGCCACTCACCTCTGAGAGACCTCTTCAGCCCTTGGTCTCAAAGCACTCCATGGAATACCACATCTGTTTTGTAGAGAGCGAATAAGGGAAGGCAGAGAGGAAGCGGTCAAGGTCATGCATCAGGAAAGTGACAGGGCTAGGAATGGAACCAAAGCCTCCCGATTTCCAGTTTAGCTTTCTATCCACCTGGGACCACTCCTTAAACAATTGGATAAATACCCAAAATTGTGACACAGGAGCTGGAAACTGCCCAGTGCTGTGAATTCTCATGACTGGTGGTGTTCTGCCAGTTGCCTGCTGTGTTTTACCCCCTTCCAGGTTTTGCCTCTCTAGCACAGGGCCAGTAAAGATAGTCCCTCTCCTGGCCTCCAGTTAGAATCACAGAACCACACAATGGTCTGAGCTGGAAGGGACCCACAAGGATCATCAAGTCCACCTTGGTGCAGGGTGCCTTACTATGGGATTCTAGAGCCCCGGTGCTGCTGCCTGGTGCACAGGCTGTTACGGATGAAGGATTTCTACATTTACTGTCCCTTTATGTCCTGTGCCTTCTTTGAAGCAGTTTCACAGCTGCTGGAGGACACGTCTGGGTGGCTTCTAACAAGCCGTGGTGTGCGCTGCTGCCGCCCTCCACGCAGGGGAGGAGAAGTTCGAGGCTGAGACAGGGAAGCCACCCCTGTTGCTCTAATTAGCTCTGCTCTGGCAAATGTGAAGAGAATGGTTATTAGAGCTCCGGATTTTGTAATTATGATAAAGCGAGTGATGTTCAAAGCGCTCGTTTTGCTGAGAGACTCTTTGGCTGGAGAGAACAGGGATCAGCTAATTGGATTATAGATGGAGATGCTGCGTTGGGTCTCCTCCCATTCCCTCCACACGGTGTGGCGATGGGGCTGCAGTTTATCTCTCTGTGATGGATTGGGCGGAGCTGTGAGGTTGGATGGGATCTTGGTCATGCCAGGTCCTGGGATTGAGCTGGGCTGTTCTTCTGGATAAAAGTGCCCAGACTCACCAAGTTGAGCTCCACCTCTGCTGGCCTGGGCCAGGCTGCGTGCAGGCCAGTGGGGCCATCAGGGGTGTCCTACTCCATTGCTGTTGGCCTGCTAGTTGTGTGACACACTTTCCTACAGCAGTCTCACCCAGACATTTCTTAAAACCTTTATATTTTCTGCACAAATCGCAGTTCTGTAGTTCACAGAAGTGCAGAATCACAGAATGGTCTGGGTCGGAAGGGACTTCAAAGATCACCCGGTTCCACCCCCAGGCCCTGGTCAGGAACCCCTTCTACTATCCCAGGTTGCTCCAAGGCCCATCTAGCTTTGAAACTTCCAGGGATGGGGCAGCCACAGCTTCTCTGGGCATCCTGTGCCAGGGCCTCACCACCCTCACAACTCACACCCTCACCTCCCTGAGTCTGGATTCAGTTGAGGTGCAGGTCTCCTTTAACTCCCCAAGTCCTACCACAGCCTGGGCTGGGAGACCTCCAAGGAGAGCACAGGCACACCAAAAAGCTCCCAGGCAGCACCTAGCTGTCTCCTAACAACCACCCAGAATGGTTCGTTGGTGTGTCCCTTGACTAATTACCTATATTCCTGCAAAATATTCAAGGCATATGGTAATAGTGGCAGCACGGGTAGGACCAGGTTGAGTTACTGAGCCTGGGCATCATTTTGAGCCACCAAAATGCTCTTGCTATGAAATTAGCAGGGCTGCATCTGCTCAGCCCTCGACCCCAACCAACGCAAACGCTGACTGGCACAAAACCAACCCCTCGCTCCTCTGTGCTGGCCTGGTGGGTGATTGCCCAAATTAGAGAAAACTCCCTTCCCAGGAGCATCTCCCCAGGCTGAGGAACCCCACAGCAGCCCAGAGCGCACCGGGGAGGTTGCCCTGTGAGCGTGGTCTGTGGTCCATGAAGAAATCCACGGCGTTCAAAGCCACATTTCCATCCTCATGCCCACAGGGACCTCAGTGTCGACGCGGGACTGACTCATGCCCAGTTCCAGGTCCGGCCCGTCCCTCAGCCATATCAGCATTACTTGGCCACGCCTCGGATGCACCACTTCCCCAGAAGCACATCCTCAACGCAGATGGTAAGCGAAACGCTCTCACTGAGAAATGTTTCATGCATTGTCTGCCAGAAGGCAGTCAAAATAAAGGCTGCTATCTTTCTATCACCTGTCTTCTGCGAATCCCACTTATCTCCGGCCGTGGGAGGGAGTGTCTGAAAGGATAATGTTGCATCACTGCGCTGGATTAGAGAAAGAGAAGGGAAAGCTCAGATGTTCTGGAAGGATTCTGTCCATCGTGTGCAGCGCCAGGGCTCACAAGCTGGTCTGCAAAACCCGGGCAGGATGTGAGAGACTCAGCAGTTATTACTAATAATATTATTAATACTGGAACAAACTGTGGGCTCCCAGAACTTTTTTTTTTATGTGGAAGGATGGCAGTGGGCAGTGGGTGACTCCTTTCCCTGGGCTCAGCCCTGAAGATCATCCCTCACACTGTTGTTGCTCTCTACACAGCTTTGATGCCACGTGTAAAGGTTTTGCGTGGCCACCTGCACAGGTGGGGGTGGGTTTGATAAGCAAACGGGCATTTGCTACCCACTCTCCTAGCAGGGTGCTGTGTTTGGAGCTGAGCCATGCCAAGCACTGCTAATCCTTTAAGCATCCTCAGGAAACCCAAGAGGGTGTATTTTCCTCATGTGCTGTAGTCAGATCCCCTCACCTGTGTACCACAGTAAGTCTTCAAAGAAAAAAAAAAATCAAGGCTTGGATGAAGAAAAATCCATCCATTTCAATAAAATAAATTTTTTTTTAAAGCTAATCCATGTTGAGAGTTTGGAACTGCAACATTATGGATGCTACAGGACCTATTGTAACAGTTAGTTTATTCAGAAGAAACGCATGTTATCAGATAATTCATAGGAGATCTATTTAATAAAACCTCATTTTTTGTTTATTGAAAGGCTTCCATCAGTGAAGGTGTCAATCTGCTCTTTCAGTTTGCATTGTTAAAGCACTAGATTTACATCAGGGCACACGAGGGTTTTCTGTGGGTAGGCACAGGTAGCTTTATCTCTCTCCCTCACTCCTTGCAGGTTGTTCATGAAATCAGAAATTACCCTTACCCTCAGCTTCAGTTGCTTGCTCTTCAGGGACTGAACCCAAGCAGGCACACATCTGCTGTGCGGGAGAGCTACGAAGTAAGTATATCCTGGGGACTGGAATTATTAATTTTGGAAGTGCTGGGAATCTATGCAAGCTCTGGTATAAACTTGTAACACTGTTTTTTGGCATGGAGATTACATTGAGTCATTCAGCAATTTTAGTAATGACTGGGAGGCAAAGGGGTTGAGTGGGTTTGGTAAAAGATAGTTTACTCCAAAGTGCCTGAGTCTGGCTTGAGTTGACTCTGTCTCCTTTCATGTCTGTAAACAAAGTGCTCCAGTTCTAAGGGGTTTTGTTTCCCTAGCTTGTCAGATGGAGCTCAGATTGCACCCTAATTTGTGAAATACTGGATATCCAGCTCTGTGCCTCGAGCCCTTAGTTATTAACCCAGAGTGCCAGGGTTAATAAACCCAGATCCATCATGAAAGCATGACTGGTGTGGGTTTGATGGGCATTTCCACCGAGGAAGGGGCAGGAGGGAGCCTTGGTCACCAGCGGGTAGGGTTGTGTGGTGGGACCTTGTGCCTCGGGATCAATGAGGATGGCGTTTCCTGATGTTCCTGTGCCGCAGGAGCTGCTGCAGCTGGAGGACAGGCTGGGCAGTGTGAGCCGGGGTGCTGTCCAGAACACCATTGAGAGATTCACCTTCCCCCACAAGTACAAGAAGGTAAGTGCCCCGAAACCACGGCACAGCTGCCAGCCCCTCCCAGCTGGCTGAGGGCTGCGGGCGTGAAGGAGCGGACAGAAGGAAGGACTTTGGTGGGTCACAGTCCTCAGGGTTGGAGAGCTGGAACCACCACCCAAAACACCCCCCAGAGCAGGGGAGGAAAGCAGAACCCAGAAGCGGTGCTTCGGTGTCTTGCGGGGGCTCCCGGGGCCGAAGCGGTGGCGTAGCTCAGCTGGCTGTTTCTCACTTCTAGGCTAGGAAGCTGCGGGCCAAATTTTCAAAGGGGTCTCAGCCTTCTCCCACCCAGCGGGTGCAATTCCCCCCCTGTCCGCACCTGGTAAGAAAGTGCACACCTCCAAGGGGGCTTGGTGCATGCAAACCCACCCTGTTCTGCATGCAAGCGGCCCCGACGTGAGTGAGGGCGGCGGCTCCGTGGCGTGGGGGACCTTGTCCTCCCCTCCCTCCGCAAGGGGGGTCTCCTCTGTCGGAGCTGATCTCTTCCCTGGAAGGAAAATGGGTGGCACATCTTCGAGTTGTGCCGAGTGGAGAACGGGAAAAGTGCTTGTTTGGGTAGCAGTTTTGCTACTCACCTCTGACTGCATCTCCAGTGGATCCAGAAAAAACGGTATTAATAGGAGAACAGAGAAGAGGGGAGCGCTGACAGGCTAAGCACTGCCCTGTGGTGCAGCACGGGGCTGGGCTGGTGGCCAGGCTGGCATGGGGTACAGTGGTTGCCCTTCCTGGTAGTGGTGGCCCCACACGTTTTGGGGTCTCTGGGAGAAGCTTCCAGCAAAGGAGACCATGGGGCCATCCCCACTGCAAGGAAGTGGCTGTATTAGGGCAGGAAAGGGCAGGTTGCTCCTTGGGGCACTAGCACCAGCCACTGGCCCCAGGAGGAGACATGCCAGCCAGCAGCATGTTGGTGGTACCCTCATCTCACTGGCTGTTTTGGCTTGGCTGGCATCCCTAGGCTGGAGGATCTGACTGATAGAAAAAGCTCTTATTATTTACCTTCCTGCAACTGTCCAGGCTTGGGGGACCATTAAAAAGTCAAGGCTTAACCAAATGATGTCTTTAACCTTGCTGCAGAGAAGACCACAGGAAGGCAAAGCTGAGCAAGACGACGGAGAGGAGTCAGACACTGATGAGAAATGCACAATCTGTCTGTCCATGCTCGAAGACGGAGAAGACGTCAGGTATGATCCTCCCATCTGCTCTTCTGCCTCTCCATGCCATCTGAGCTGTGCTTATTTGGATCAATGCCACCGTGCCCTTGTGGGATTGTCCCTGTTCTTGGTCCTGATAAACCCACTTGGGTTGTTGCAGAGTCTGGAAAACCAAATGCTGCTTAGATGGGCACCGGTGTGGGCTGTAAGTAGGAAGAGCTCTGCAATAGCAGGAAGGACAAGTTTTTATAGTGTCTCCTGGGTTTGGATCACCTGCTTCTAGGCTGTGCCAATAGGCCAGGTGGCAAACTGTTGAAGAGGGGTGGGTCCCAGATCTCTGGCAGCCATCTGGAGCTTGCAGTCATCAACATCTGAGCTTGACAGATGACCAAAGCATGATAAAAGGCGGTGTGAGTATGAAGTCCAGGAGATTCGGGCTTGTGTCCAGGACAGAGCTGCTTTATTGTAGAATAAGTAAGATTACTCTGCCCACGTGGTCACAAGGAACCTTCCTGAGCCAACAGCAGAATCCCAGTTATCCATAACAGACATCCTAGCCTGTTTTCTAGGTCAGATCTCTGATTGTGACAGAGAGTGGGGACAAGAAATTGCAAGGGACTAAACTACCGTGGCTGAAGGAACTGCAGATGACAGGTGCCTGGTCCTGTTTCTCACCCTTTAATTGCCTTAAACACTCAAGGAAAGCTCTGATCCTCTTGCTGTGGGTTCTTGTGCCCTCTGTATCACAAGGGAAGATGATGGCAAAGGTGATGTAGGTAAAAAGCACCCACATTCCCTGAGGGCACACCAGACACCAGGCAGGAGCAGTGGGGACCCACCTAACTGCCAGTGACTCACAGTGATGGAGAACCAAGAGGGTTTGGAGTATAACCTTATTCCTGAAAGATTAAAAAGCAGCAACCAGGGCCACTAATAGCTGGAGCAACTCAGTTCAGGGTGGTGTGGGAGTTTCTAATAGGCCAAGAAGGGCAGCATCTCCACCTTACTTCCCTGTGTGAGCTGGTGTGGCTGGGAGAGCCTGCAGGACCTTGGCAACACTGGTGTCACCTCTCCAGTGCTTCCCCACATGTTTTGCTTTTCTTCTCAGCCCCTTGGGCCTCCTCCATCCTGACAGGGTGGTATTTTTCTGTTCCCTGCAGGCGGTTGCCCTGTATGCATCTCTTCCACCAAGTGTGCGTGGACCAGTGGCTGGCCACCAGCAAGAAGTGCCCGATCTGCAGGGTGGACATTGAAACACAGCTCGGCTCGGACAGCTGAAAGGACTGGCTGGACACACCATTTTCCTTACCAGGTCGTATGGCCATAAACCCTTGCAGCAAAATTTTTTGCCTTCTGAGCCATTTGATTGAGAGGGGAAGTCTGCAGGCACGTTAGTGAGGAGGAGGAGGTGGTGGTACAATATCTAGCAGTAGGAGATATTGCACATACGCAGGATACAGGCCCAGTGAGAGGGAGCTGGCATTCCCGGAGCTCAGAGACCCCGTGCTGCAGAAGATTTAGTGTTGAACATGAAGGAACTAGTTGTGGTAGCCTGGCCTGTCAATCCTGCACTTCATGGGGATTGTATATATACCTCTTGAATATGTAGAAACATGTTAGGGGTCCTTTAGCTATTTCTATGGATGGCAGCTGGAGCATGTTAGCTTAAGAAATGTTGTGTTTGATGCCCTACTCATCTTGTGGTGGACATGTTGCTGTTACCTATTTTGCACCAAATATTTTTTCATAGATTCCTTATTTTGGTGCCTGATTAATACATTGCAGAGGGGGGAATAAAGAGGTCAAACTTTCCCACCCTTGGGGTGGGGAAAGAGGAGAAAAAGCAAAATCCTGTTTACAGTCAGAAGGGTTTGCGCTCTTTGCCTCAGCCGCGTGTGCTTCTTTCCCTTGCATTTACAGTGTGTTGCAAATTTAGAGAAGCTTAAAAAAATAAAAATTGGGGATAAAACGAGCGAAGCAATAGGGAGAAGCTTCGTTCCTGCTTGTCTGCTGGTGCTGGACACTTTCTGTAGGGGCATAATATTGGACTAGATGCTGTTTCTTTGCTTTCTGTATCTTTAACAAAGTAGCTTTTCATATCAAAATCCAAGGAAGATCTGTCTATTTGATTGCCATTGTCTGTGATGCTTTCTCCTGTGAGCTGTGTGACTGGTTGGCCTCACCAGCACTGCTCCAAAATGATGGTTACTGGAGTGGGTGCCTACAGCTGTGCCTCGGGGTATAATAACACCAGAGAGGTGCCGAGAGGTGCAAAACGTCGACTCTTCTCCTGCGCAAAAGCATCTCTGATAACAGGACAGAAGAAAACTCGATGCTCACAAAGCACTGCTGAGGCCATGAGCACATGGGCGTGGGAGGGGGAGGGAGGCTGGAAGTGGGGTTGCTGCTTTTTTGGAGGTTTTGCTGCTGGGTTGTGACCTGCCTCAAAGAACACGTACCTGCACCCATGTGAGCTTGTGTACATGTTTCAGGCCATATCCACACGGAGTAATCAGTGGTTGTTAAAACACAGCTTAATCACATTAACACTCAAAACAGGATTAAGAGGTAATACCCGAAGGAGTGAGCTGTTGTGATCCATGCTCCCCCTGGAAAAAAAAAAACACCTCAGCACGCCAACCACAGGGACCGAGTGGAAAACCCTCTGGAAAAAAAAATGACATTCGCAACCAAAACATTCCTTTTCTTTCCTTTTTTTTTTTTTTTTTTTCTTTATTTAAATTTCATACTAGGGGAGTGAAAGAGCTGCAGAGGAGCAGCAGGGGAATTAGTCAGGAACATTATGTATTGAAAATTCTGATGTGGTGGGAACGATTTCTGGCTCCCCTGAGCATCCGTTTTGCTGGAGCCAAGTGATGCTCTCCAAGTAGAATCAATCATGAACTGCTATCTGAGAAATCAGAAGATTCCCAAGAGCTGTAATTGGAAAACACCAACCTCAGAGGCACCACAGAGATATTTTTTTTTTTTCTTTTTCCCAAGGGAAGAGGGGAAAGAAAGGGGGAATCCCCATGGACGTGAAGGTGCAAGAGCTTCTCTCTTCGTGTGTCCATGTAGGTAGGATGGAGGGGAGTGGGACAGTTGATGGGATATAGGGAAAACATAAGGAAAAAATTCTTGGCTGTGATGAGAAACTGGCACAGGCTGCCCAGAGAAGCTGTGGCTGCCCCATCCCTGGAAACATTCAAGGTCACACTGGACAGTGCTCTGAGCACCCTGGAAGGTGTCCCTGCCCACATCTGGGAGTTGGAACTTGATGACCTTTTCAGGTTCCTTCCAACCCAAACTATTCCATGATTTTATGATGTATTTGACACCCAGCACAAGCAACAGCTTCTTGCGGGATGTGGTGGTCCCAACCCTGATGTCCATTGGTCAAGGAGTGGTCCATCCTTGGGGCCGGCTCCAGCAGCAGCAGATTGAAGCAGCATTACAAATAATACTAATATTACTATTTTATACAAGGCTTTGCTGGTAAAATACACTGTAAGGAGGTCTGGTCTGTCCAGGCATGAGCTGGGGGTGAAACTGGAGAGGAACAGAGTGATAGGGACCCTGGCTGGGTGGGGAGGGCATGAGGGGCGCTCCTGAACAGCGTGTTTTCTTAAAGCCTGTGGGAAAGTGTTACTATTTGCCTAATAAACAAGCACAGTTTTTAAAAAAAAAAATCAATCATACTAAAAAAGAAAAAAAAAAAAACACACAAACAAAAAAGAACCAAACCCTTTGGTGAAGAAAAGCACCAAACTCCCATGGTCTAGTGTGAGTGACTGATCCCAAGGTGTGTGCGAATTTACAGCATCTGGAGTTGTATTGGTGTGTCAGGTTCCTTTGCATTTAAATAATTTGTACGAGTAGGTTGCGATAATAGGGTGAGTTAAAAAAAAAACCAACAAAATGAAACAACAACAATGACAAAAAAATCTCTAGAAAAAAAAACATCGATAGTTTACAGGGTTTTGTGAGTTTAAATGCCTTATATTTAACAATCATAATTTATGACTAACTTGTAGATATTGTGGGTTCTTATTTAATTATTTTTATAGTTGTTTTTTTGCATTTTTAATTATAATTTATTTATTTAGAAATTACTACTAATTTTTTTTATTACTCCTATTACCTCATTTTTGCATTGTTTCTGGGAATGGAATGCTTTGCATGCATCGGTACTTAAAAAAAAAAATAAACAGGGGATGTGGGGGTAATGCTTATCTTGTCAAAAAGAAAAAAAAAAAAGAGAAAAAAATCAGGGTGTGTGATTACAAACTGTATTACTGTGGTGCTGTTACCTTGGATACATTCCATAAAAATGCAAACCTTTGATTCTGTATGCTGTGACATAGTGGAAAACTGCAATATAGTGACTGTGTTTAGCACATATATATGAATATTATTTGCACTCATAATCAAACTCTGGTGATCCTTTCGCTTGCGTCCTCGTGCATTGAAGGCGGTTAGCGACGCTCTGCCAAACCGAGACGATTTTTTGGGTTGGTTCCTGGCCCCCGCCCTGTCCCCGCCGCCGCTGGCGATGCTGCTGCTCTGTGCTGCATGTGCGACCCTGCAATGACACCCAGCAGGCCCCCGCTGCAAGGCTGTGCTTTGGGGCAATGCACTGCACCCTTTAGTGCGAGACCCTGCACGCTGCTTCAAAAGCCGAGGAAGGAGGCCCAGGTATGGTGGTGGCGGCTTTGCCCAGGTTTTGGTGGCTTGGTTTGTCTCTCTTCACCCTCTTTGCGTGCACCCAGCCGGGGAGAAGGAGGCAAGAGGGTGAGCCTGGGCTTGCAGGCAGCAAAACTGAGGAACTCGTTGCAGTTTTTTAGGGGCTGACGTTCTGTGCTCAGAGGCTGGTAAGGCACTGGCACAGGTTGCCCAGAGAAGTTACGGATGGCCCATCCCTGGAAGTTTCAAGGCCAGGTTGGAGGGGGCTCAGAGCAACCTGGGCTGGTGGAAGGTGTCCCTGTCCATGGCAGGGGGTTGGAACTAGATGAGCTTTAAGGTTCTTTCCAGACCAAACCATTCTGGGATTCTGTGATGCCATGCCTAGCTGGGAATGGGGTGGGATGGACACAGGGTCGATCTGGCATCCCTTTGCCGTGCCTGTCATGAGCATTTGCTATAACCGAGCTCTGAGGCGTGCATGGAGCAGAAGCCTCTGACTGATTCTCTCGGTCAGTTGTTTTCCTCCTTTCTGTAAAGAGGGAAACCTCCATTTCGAGCTTTTTAGTCCACTGTAGAGCTGGAACCTGCACCAGAGAAGGGAGCCAACCCCAAACTGACATGGCCAAGCATCCCCATCCTGCCATGGCCACGCCGCTCTCACAGTGCTCTGCCCTTTCCCAAAGGCTCCTGAGTATCAAGTGTTCCAGCTTTGCCAGAAGGTGAGAGTACCTTCGAAAACGTTTTAAGCTTTAAGCCATAACCACGCCTCGTCAGTGTGTCAGCCGTGTATGGTCAGAAGTGAGGTTTGACGCATGTGCTCAGCCAGTAGCCACACCTCCCCACCCCAAAAGGCTTTGGATGCAATTCTGTTTTGGGTTAGAAAGGCACAAAATCACTGTACCTTAATTTTTTTCTCTCTGTCCCTTCAGGGTGCTGCTCTGCTTTGTTGACTTTGCCTTACCCCAGGTTTTAAACTTGTCTGTGTTCTTTACCTTGCTGCTCTGTAACACTCCTCCCCTGTAGCCTGGAGCTGTGATTCTGAGCTGTTTGGGGACAGGGCGGTTGGTTGTCGTCCCCCCCAAAGTCACTGTAAAAGGGATAAGTAAAACGAAGAGCAAACAAAACCCCTCTCCTTTAATGGCCTGGGCAGGTGAAAGGATCACCCACATTTTTGTATTCCTACTGCTGTTCTGTTGTGCTGTGCAACATTTTGCTACATAGACTATTTTATAGAAGAAAGCTAGAAAAATATTTATTATTAATATTAAAGCAATAGTGCATTGAAGAAATGGAAAGACATTAGAAATTGTGTAAATGCTTAGATTCACTTTTGGTGGATTTTTTGTACTTTATTTATAACTAATAAAACAAACTGCATTGCTAACTATAAACCTGTGCCACGTAGAAGTCACCTGGCAGGGCTTGGTCTTTATTTACTGCTCGTATCTGGTTTCTTTGGGTCGGAGTAAATTCTCCTTTCACTGCTTATGCCTTTGGACTTTGATGTGCAAAAAACCCACTGCTGGGGTATAAAATACTCTGCCCATCTGTTTTGCAGAGGCTGCTGGTGGTTGAGCTCCATGGTAGGGGTGAAGTGAGGCTCTCTACACTGGGCACACCACCATGCATGATGTCCTGTGGCGCCAGTTTAGTGATCAGGTGCCAAAATCACTTTCCAGAATTTCTAAAAAAGGCCTATTAAAGAGAGATTTCTCCTTTAAACACATCCCACTGTGCCTGTAGGATATCTCTAGCAAGTCCTGCAGAGGTATTGAAAGGTTCTCCATCCTCTTGGTGGAGAAACATCTCCTTCTGTGTGGGTCTCCTGTTTAACAACTAAGGAAACTAATTGGAAGAAAAAAAAAAAATCCAAACTAATACCAATACATGTGAGGGTATTTTCAATCCTTTTGTTACCTGTTGGAGAATCCATTAAGTCATACACGCAGTTTTACTTCCTGCATAGTTAATTTCATAGGTCCTCCTGTGCTTTTATTCTCTCCCACTACGAACGGTGCCAGTCTCTGCTCCTGCCCACTCTTGATTCAGCTGTTCCTCCTGAAAAGCTGAAACCAGTCCCCAGTTTTTACTGTGTCATTAGACTAAACGAGCCTTGGAGACAGGTGGCTGCTGATCACAGGGATTTGGTTCCTGCAGCCGAAGGGGATTGCCTGCTCCTCTGGCATCCAGCAAAGGCTGCATAAGTGATGAACTGTGTTCAGGCAACACAAACCTCTAGTTACAGGAAGGTTTCAGAAATTCAGAAAATGGAAAACAGGTTAAAAATGACCTGCTGGTCCAGCTGGGGGGGAATATCCCACTTTCTCACCGAGATCTTGCCGATGTCCTTCGGAAGGGTGACGGCGCCGAGAGCGTTGCCGGAGGTGGCAATTGGTTTTGTTTCAAAACTGGAGCAGCAAACACGTCACTACGATCTGATAACAGCCCTGCTGAGCACAGTGAGCAGCTGCCAGTGTCTGTGCTGGGGAGGCAGAGGAGCTGTGCCTATCAAGGTGTAACAGCACGGACCAAGATGCGACGTCTTTATTCACTGCAAGCATCTGCTCTCGCAGCAGCTGCCCAGGGTTGGGAAGCTTGGCCCTTATTTGTGTTTTTGTAGTATCTAAATCTGCAGCTGGCTCACAGGTTGCAGCTCAGAGCTGTACAACTCCATTAATAAATATATTTATTCTTGTTGGGGGTTTTTTTTCTCCTTTTTTTTTTTTTTTTTTTTTTTTTTTTTTTTTTTTTTTTTTTTTTTTTTTTTTTTTTTTTTTTTTTTTTTTTTTTTAGCTCTTTTCAATTTTAAAATGGACCTCTACATGAAAGGATGGGGCACGGAAGATTATAAGATATTCTCTAAATACAGAATATAAGGTACTTCACATCCCTCGGTCATTCTGTCTTCTTCAGTGTAAGGCTGGTGTAGGTATATGATGCTATAAAAAAAACCTTTGCAACAATTTCATAGAGTTTTGAAAATAATTCTCTGTGTCCTGCAGCAAGAGGCAACTAATCCTTCAGCATGCAACACTGCAAAGGGCTCTCTGTTTATACTTGTTTTCAGTGGCAGCACCCAAACACTTAGAAAAAATAAATTTAGTAGACATAGCACTTCATCAGATTCCCGAAATGGTGGAGGACACAGAGACAATGGGACAGCCTGGTTTTGAAGACTCACTCTGATGGCCACCATCCTTGTTCTTTGCTCTTGCTTCCCATCTACAATAATGTTTTTTGGATGAAGGTTTGTGCATTAAAGCCCTACAAATTAGGAAATAAAGAGGAAAAAGGTAGAGGTTGGCGGTGGGAGCAGGAACTGTGCATCTTCCCAGCATATCAGTTTTGGGATGCTCTGCCTGAGCTCTGCAAGAGGCACAAGACTTGGAAAACTCTGGCTTTTCTCCTCCCTAGTTCTGCACTGGGCCAAGAATGTGTTGAATTTAGCAGCTTAATGCAAATACAGCCCTTGGAAAAACTCCACTCTTGCCTTATTACTTCTGTAGCATTAGTTGTTGTAGCAACGGAAGGATTCCCCAGAGCCAGGGTGGAGTTGAGCTTTGCACTAACAAGGGGCCTGTTTGAAGTCTTTAGAAGAAAAAGGTGGAGTTGTTTCACCCCTTGCCAAGGTTGTCTTCCTGGGAGGCAGTGGGTTTGCTGACCCCCAGTCAGCACACTCTCCCTTGGCTTCACCTGGAGGTTTCGTATTCAGTGTGCCTGCTCAGGGATGGCAGGAGGTTTTGATGGCAAGCCAGGTGTCTGCAGTCCCATCTGCCCCACCTACACAGTGATCTGGTGACCCCAAAGATGTTCATTCCTGGATTTCAATCCACGGTCCTGTCTCCTTCCTGTGTGTGATTCCTCCCAGATGGGAGTGTGTCTTATACACAAGGTAAGGATTTATCTTTCCTCTTTGCCCCACGAAGGGATGGTGTGTGGGTCAGAGGCTGCCTCACCGCTCCTGAGGGCTGGAATCATAGAATCATCATAGAATCACAGACTGGTTTGGGCTGGAAGGGACCTTAAAATCCAGTTCCAATCCCCTGCCATGGGCAGGGATACCTTCCACTGGAATAGTTTTCTCCGAGCCCCATCCAACCTGGCCTTGAACACTTCCATGGTTGCATGTATCAGTGCAGTGAATTTGCCCAGGGGATGGCAGGGATTAAACTGCAGCAGTGGTGCTGTAAGACCAGCTTCCCCACAACTCTGTGCAAAGTGGGGACTGACTGGAGACAGCTGGAAATGCCGGGACTACAGCATTTTAATGGGACAAACTCCTATTTCACTGCAGCACACATCTGTCTGAAAATGGGCCAAACCTGTGGACAAGGAAGGGTTTTTTCATAGCCCTGGTTGGACTGAGGTGGGAGGGAATGCAGAGAAATCAAAAGCCTGACCTCTACTCTGCTTCAAACACCCACTGGGGAACTGGAGTGACACCGCACGAGCGCAGCAAAACCAGATGGTCCACATCCCACTCCTGGGACACCCCGGGTATCCAGGGAGCCTGAGCCCCATCCTAGCAGGATCCCAGGGATGCAGCACACCTGCTGACCCCAGCACTCAGTTCAGCCCTCCTGAGGTTTGTTCTGCCCCTCCTGTAAGCTCCCAGCCCCCTTGCTCACAGCTTGGCAGCACCAGTCTGCAGTGAGGAGGGAGAACACAGCCAGTGAAGGCTGCTATTATTATTCCTCTCAGCAAGTAGTTGATCACTGATGAGGTTGATTACTGGGCTCATTTAAGCAACTTGCTCTGCTCCAAAACCATCAGTTACCATAAAGGTTTCTAAAATGAATTAGTCTGAGCTATTATTTGTGAGCTGGCACAGACAGCCATGAATAATCTCAAGTCTCTCCGGTGGTGCCTGCTGTGGAAAATAGAAATTCAGAACTTCCCTGGAAGGGCTTTGGTAGGATGCAGCAGCTTTCAAATACCCATGAGCAATCAACAGCACCTGCAAGATGCCCCTTACTCCTGTCTCAGCATCACTGGCCTTCGCTGGGGCCTCCTTTGCCCATGAGCAGTGAGGGACAATCCTGCCTCATGACCAAGCACAGCCAGGCCATGCCCCAGCAGAAGCATCACCCCAAACCCATGGAATGATGGGGTGGGTGGGCTTGGTGGGTTTAACCCACTCGTGACCCATTCGGTCCCTATTCATACAAAGTGCTTGTTTAAAACCAGTTTTCGGAAGGGGGGACATCCTCTCATGGGTGGGCCAGGAGGAAGGTCTTCTCGTGGCAGCTCAGACACCTCCCTTTCTCCTCCAAAGGATGTGCCCTGCTGCTTTGCCTCCTGGGGGGGAGAGAGGGCTCCAGGAGGAACAATTTCTGAACAGGATTTTTTTTGTTGGTACCTGTAGAGATGCCAGTACCCGGGAAGAGCTCATCAACAGGAGCACTAAACCTTGTTGCCTCCAGGAAATCCCTTCACCACAGAAAAAAGACTTGCTCCCTTATTAAAGGGGAAAAAAAAAAAAAAAAAGAAAATGAATGGCAGCTGCTCTGAAACGGAGCTGGTATTCAGGCCATATAGGGGAAGGTTATCGTGAGTCAGCTTTGAATATAGTTAGCACAGCTTCCTTGCTGTGGAATTGATTGTTTGGAAGGTCTTTAGCTCCGGTAGCTGTAACCATAGGTCTCAGCTCCGCAGACTGGTAGGAATTCAGATGGACAGCTGAGTGTGGCCTGGGGGAAGGAAGCCTATGGGTGGAGAACACCACTCAGATCCCCCTGCTGGATGGGGACCTGAATGGGTGGATTCAGGTCCTCCCCACCCTCAGCTGTGTCTGCTGCTTCTGATGTGGTGTCTTCTGGAGATGTGTGTGTGTGTGGACGAGCAGAGTTTGGAGTTGCCAGTAAAAAGGAAAAACTGGGATCTCCAAGCTCAACCTAAACAAATTGCCTCAACTCTCTCAGCCTCTTTACTTATCTAAAGGTGGAGCTCGTCAGTGGTGTAGGTTCTCCCAGCTGTGTCAGGGCATAGCACTGAAAGCAAAAATACCCGAGCTAGTAGAGGACAGTTTGTTTTGTGGCTCTCAATCATAAGTAAGCAACAAATGTATTTATTTAATTTGCACTTTTATATGCATTTTTAAAAAAGAAACAGTATTAATTTTACAAAACGTTAACCCAGGAAGCACATCTTGCCGCTAAAAACCTCTCAGTACAAAAGCCGTTGTTTTTATTAAAAAGTAAAAGGCAATATAAAACAGTACAATGAGAAAAAAAATGCACATACAGGAGGGACCAAACCCCTCCTGCAGCCCTGCCCTCCTCAGTACCTGGGAAAAAGCTCCCTGCAGATGAGCCCATCGCCCCGGTTTTCATCCAGCCACTTCCCGCAGGGGAATATGGTGGTCACACCCGTGGCCGAGTTGGTGATCTCCACCCTTTCCACCAGCCAGCCCGGTGCCAGACCACTGTTGTCGTGCTCAATCCGGACCTTCTTCAGCTCCCCCATGTCCAGCGTTTCCAGGTAGAACCTGTTGGTTTTGCCCCTCTCGAAGAGGTTCCTGAACTTCTGCTTCAGCGCCCGCTTCCCCGAGTCCCCGTTCAGCCCGTAGATGGTGATGAACACGTTGGCGTCGGTCCCCGCGCCCTTCTCAAAGCCTGTGACCACGATGGTCTCGTACTTGACTGGCACCAGGCTCCGGGCTTTGCTGGCAAAGCTCTCGGTGACCTTGGCACACTCAAAGACTTTGTAGTCCCGCCTCTTGTATCGCAGAGGGATTTTCGAGTTGCACCTGAAAAAGTATCTGCCGGGGGGGGGAAAGTCAGTGGCGTGTTAACGGTGTAGATGGCTGCTTTAGTGGGCAAATTTCGTGGAGTCACGGAATTGTTTAGGGTGGAAAAGACCTCCGAGATCACTGAGTCCAACTGTCAACCCAGCACTGCCAAGGCCACCACTAACCCAAGTCCCCAAGTGCAACATCCACATGGCTTTTGAATCCCTACAGGCATGGGAAACCTAACACTGCCCTGGGCAGACTGTGCCAGAGCTGAGCAACCCTTTCTATGAAGGAATTTTCCCCAATATCCAATCTAAACCTCTCCTGACACAACTTGAGGACGTTTCCACTCATCCCGTCCCTCATCCCCTGGGAGCAGAGCCCGACACCCCCCTGGCTCCCACGTCTTGTCAGGGAGTTGCAGAGCCAGAAGGTCCCCCCTGAGCCTCCTTTTCTCCAGGACGAGCCCCCCCAGCTCCCTCAGCCGCTCCTGCTGCTCCAGCCCCTTCCCCAGCTCCATTCCCTTCCCTGCACACGCTCCAGCCCCTCAGGGTCTCTCCTGTCTGAGGGCCCAGAACTGCCCCAGCACTGGAGGAGCCTCAGCAGGGCCAGCACAGGGACAGGCACTGCCCTGGCCCTGCTGCCACACCATGGCTGGGACAAGCCAGGTGTGGGCTGGGCATTCTACTAAAATGCCCAACATTAATGCTGCTTCAGGACTTTTCCACATGTGGAGCACTAGAATTTATCTCTAGAACGAGCCGTGATGGAACAATGCAACTGCAACTGGAAAACCTGACATCTCCCTACAGAGCTACAGACACCCTGCACATGGGAAGGATTGGTGTGGGGCTCTTTTGCCTGTGCAATGGCATGTCCAGTTACAGACCCGTTGAGGCAGGATGAGCAGGAAAAAAAAAACCACACGAGAAAAAAAGGATAGAGGATGTTTAAATCTCCCCTTTCCTTTCTCGATCACCCATTTCATCTTTAGCAGGGAAAAAAAAAATAATCATGGAACACAGAAATGATAGGTACCAGATGCTGGAAGCCCTTGTCTCTGCAGTGCTGCCTCTGGTGATGTGCAGGGAGCACAGAGCACATCCATAAATTACCTCGTACCTGGCGCCCAGCCAGGGGCTGGAGCACTCTGCTTTTAATGATGTATTTCATTTCCAACGATGCAGATCAGTTCCAAATGAGCTTTTCCCCCTTTCCCCACCCTCACCAAACTGCAGCATGTCCTTGTGAATGGAGTGTAGCTGGATTGCAAGTGTGTGTGTGTGTGTGTGTGTGTGTGTGTGTGTAAAATAAACACCTGGAGGAAGGGTTACTGTAATTCCAGCTGTGCTGTGTTTCTTAAGCACTTCCAACACTTTTGGCATTTTCTGCAGCCAAAGTGAGGCACTTCTTTCTCTGGAGAGAGGCTTTGTGAATGAGAAATTCCAGGGGGAGCAGAATTTAAGGCTCATGGACAGAAAAACTGCATGGGAGTGAGGTGGATATGTTGCCTGATGCTGCAGTTTTATTTCTTCAGCTATGTAATATCTCATAGTCCGGGGGTATAACAGTGCATGCCAATCTTCACAAGGGGCAGGAATTAAAAAGATGACCTTTCTAGACCTGCGATTTGCAAAGAAAATTTTAATACAGCCCTTTCACATACTAAGCTCCACCACTACGGGGCAAAATCCCAGCATAATTCAAAACTACTGCTGCAGCAACTTCCTAACTCTTTTAATTTGGTCCTTGACTTGTCTGGGTGGATTTTTTTTTTTCTGATATTGGGATGGGGAATACTTTAAGTGAGATCTTGCTCTTGTGGTGCAGTCTCTCCAGTGAACCCTTGCACAGCAAACACCTCTGTGAAGTGCTGCATCCACAGAGCTGGAGCCCTGCTTCAGTGCAAGGACAGGCTGCAGGCTCTACCCGTACCTCCTGGCTGCCCTCTTTACTTTAAAACAGCTTTAAAAAAAAAAAAATCTGTGCCTTTATGAGAATATCTTTGGCCCCTTCACAACACATTGCTTCAGCAGTTTCATCATGCTCCCAACGAGTTTAGTGCACGGATTTGATTGCGCAGCTGGACTTCGAGGGTTCCAGGTTTTCCCCCACCAGGAGAAAAGAACATGTTTTAGTATGCAATTGACTGAGTTTTCATTCAGCAAACATTATTAAGGCTCTTCAACTGTCTGATTAATTTGCTAGGAGAGACTCTTAGCTTTAAAAAGAAAAAAACCCAACACTTCAAGGATTTCTTCTTAAACACTCAATTGTTTCAGCTGAAATGAACTCCTTGTAGTCAAACTCTTTAGCAGCAATGGAAATAACATGGAGAAGAGAAGAAATACACAATTAACAGTGTGGATTTTTTCACTGAAGTGCAGTTTTTGTCTGCAAATGGATGATCTCCTCTGGTTCCTGCACAGTCCCTGTGCTATCTGCTCCCTGGGGTGTGAATGTCACCCCTTCAAAAGACAGGGCTCAGGCCAAAGCGTGTAGGACCTGACATGCTCAGGGCTCCTCAGATATGTTCTAGATGCATGACTGTGACATTTCCAGTCATGTCCAGCCTTTTGGACCAGATCAGAAGGATCTCTGATCCAAAGTGGTCTGGATCAGGGGCTCAGGTTTTGTCTTACCCTCAGCTTGTTCCAAGGAGCTCTTTTACAATACTGACTTTAAGACTGGTCCATGCAGAACATCCTACAAACCCCTTACATTTCAGTCTGGAGTATTTCCCACAAGCTGAGACATCAGTTTGTTCTAGCTGTGAGATTCACCCAAGGCAGCTTGTTTACAAACTTACCTGCAAATGCCCTCTCTAACAACTCCGAAATTGCACAGGTGAGTCAGGCAGGGATGTTCTGTACTTGACACACCAAACAACATATCCTTAGGTTTCAGACTAAAGTGAGGCTTTCCTTTACTTCTTAAGCCTGAAATGCTTCAGGAGGGCGCATGCAGAGCTGCTCAGCACCCCAGTGCCCTCCTGGAGCAGCTCCTTGCAAATGAGAAGGCACTTACTTGTTGCAAAGCTCCATCTCCGTCACGACAATCTCCTGGACATGCCAGAAGACTTCAGCTTTTGCAGATGACTTCTTCCCATCTTTTGGGCAATGACCAACACAGATGGCTGCAATATCCCCAACGTTCTTTGAAGAAAACTGAAATGTGTCTGTTGCTCCCCTATAGGAAACAGGGAGTGGTTTTAGTATCCTGAAGGCTGTCAGTGACTTGTCTCATATGGACATTAAGTAATTTGCATACATCTATAGAAGATAGAAGATAAGCCTTCATTTACAGATTTAACCCACAATCATTCAACACAAAGTATAATTTCCATATTTAAATTTAGTATTTTCTCTGATTAGGGGTGACACTTTAAATTGTTGCCACTAGGACTTCCCAGGATAAACTTGAGCTGTTCCACATACAAAATCAATTTGCCTTATTATAGATAAAGCTAAAGAATGACTAATTTCCCCTCCAGCACTTATTCATTCATTCTTGACAGATACTGTATCTGTTACACATCTACCCACCATAGCTGTTTTAAATTTGCTAGTTCAGCCACCCTTCCTGAAGCTCAGATTGAAAATAGTTTAGGGAAACAATAGAATCATAGAATCTCAGAATGGTTTGGTTTGGAAAGGAACATAGAGGATATCTAGTTCCAAACCCCTGAAATGGGGCAGGGGTGACATGTCTCTGTCAAACCCTTGACTAGATTCCTGTCATGTTCCCTGAGCATCTGTTAGGTTTATTTCCTTGGACTGGCCCTTATTCCAACCTGACTCCAAGGATAGTCTGTGACTAATGCCTTGGAGGGTGGTGTCTAAGCCCTCCATGAACACCATCAGCTGAAGGTCAAGAGGAAGCTCCTCCTGATCTTTCATATTTCACATGATGCCTCAGACATTCATGCCACATCCCACATCAGCTGCGATTTGACCTTCCTTTACCAGGAAAACCTTTCCTCCCTGCAAAGCAACAGAACATCAGCAGCGCCCATGAGTCTAACGAGGTTCCTGCCTCCTAAGGACGTGCTGTGTCCTTAAACAAAGCAGAAAACCCAGCTCACATCTGGAGCACTTTGGTGCCACGTGGGAGAAGGAACATGCCCCGTGTTACATGGATGTGCCTCCAGCCTGTCTGAGTGAGAGGCTGATTCTTGGCTTTCCTCACGCGACAGTGATCTCACAGCCTCACCCTGCAGGTTCGTCTGGGAAGTCAAATCTGAGCAGCTCTGACAACATTTAGCCTCCAACTATTATTACTTTCTCTCTGATTCCCACCGCCAGTGAGATGCTGCAAAAGGAATTAAAACCACCCCCAGCTTCCTTCTGCTCCTCCCAGCTCAGAAACACACACAGAGCCTCCCTGGGGGCTCGCCAGAAATCCCTCTGCGTGTACTGATGCAAAGGGACACACACACGCACACACACTTGCAACATCTGTATTTCCTTTTGCCAAATGCCTTTTCCTCGTCGTTTTAAAGCCTACTCTGCGACTGCCCATCAGAAACTTGTTTTATGTGTTCCTTTTAATCCAGGTGAGAAGCCACCAAGCTTTTTGGGAGGGGGATGAGAAGCAGCACGGCGCAAACACAGCTCTCCAGGCCATCCTGGAGAAGAGGTGGCATTTGTGGAGGACACACAACCGGGTGGGAGTTCCTGTAGCCCACCATTCCCATTACTACCTTTCGAATCTCCTTTTCTTGGAGGAGTTTTCCATGAGGAATTCCTTTGAGCGGCCCATCTTTCCTTCTAAGATGATCCAGATGTTTTCCTTTGTATCTGCGTCCTCTCTGTCACTCGTTACTGTGACAATCTCATAGGCTTTGGAGCATAATTAACACACACGTTAAACAGAAAAGGAGGAGCAGATGGCCAGCAAGATCTCTTCACTTGGCTGTCACTTTGCTTAAAAACTCCTTCCCTAATATTTTTCACAGCACACAAGAAAGCACTTGCAAAATAAGGATGGAAACAATGAAATCTGTGGGAACTTTTGAGTCCTAAGTGCTCTGGGGTAGAACACTCAAAAAAAAATATGAGTCCTGCTCGATTGGGTAGCAAGAATAGATGGAGTTATTCTTAGAATCATAGAATATCCTGAGTTGGAAGGGACACACAAGGATCATCAAAGTCCATCTTGAATGAGCTGTGTTCAGCTCCCTGCTGTGCTAAGCACTCCCTTTTTAACACAGTCCATCCAAATCCTTTGATTTTTTTTCTTTTTTTGTGCCACTGTTCCCAGCAGAGGGAGGGTACCCAGGTACCCGACAGGATGTGCTCAGATGTTGTGGTGGCCTGTAAGTACCCAAAAGGGCCATCACGAGGCTGATTTTTTGCAGTGGCAGAATGACATCAGACTGAAGTAATGTGATCATCAACTCTCCAGGACTCTCCTGACAAAAACCGTTGTTGCTGGAGTTCCTGAGATGCACTTTGCGTGTCATCAGTGTGGTTAAATAGCTCTTGTTGGCTGACTCACTCACCACATCAGACCCCAGTGTAATTACCTTGGGCCTGGTGGGATCACCCAGAGCAGAACCAGGGCCATGGGCTGTTAAGCTCAGGTGTCGTGTTCAGCTGGGATACTTGAGCTAGTAGGCCAGAACGAGTTAAGGAGGAAGCCTGAACAATGTTACTTACAAAGCTTTAAGGACTGATCTTATTTTCCACCTCAAAGACTCAAGCTCATTACTTCTAATGAGATCACATCCGTGTGTTCTTTTGGCTTATTGCTGGATTGAACCACTGCAGATGGGCCCCCTCTTAGGTTTCAACCCACAACGCGATCTTTTTCTTCCTCACAAATCCTGATTTGTTTCCCTCTTATTGCAGCACTTTTGAACTAAAGAGTACATGAAATAATCCAACCCTTAAAGCCTGCATGGGAAGCTTCAGCAAAGCAACCTTGCAGGAGATGGGGTCCTATGGCCTCTGGGGTCCCTCAGCAAGTGACAAAAGACAACCCCAAACTTACTAGTCCGTTCCTTCAGCTCCAGGATGTCATTGTTGGCACAAGCCAGTTCTCTTATGAGCTGCCCATCGTCTTCACCTTTAGCCAGCCAGCGGTCACACTGGAAGCGAAACGTCTTGTCCATGGCAGAGTCCGTCACATCGATATATTCCAAGTGCCAACCCGGCGCAATTCCTAGTAAAACAATAAAATAAAAAAAAAAAGATTTGGTCATTTGCACATAGCTTGGTTGAAGAGGTGAGGTGCCTTTCCTTGGGAGCACTGCCTTGGTGCTAGAAATCACAGAGTCTTGGAATGGTTTGGATTGGAAGGGATCTTAAAGGTCATCTATTCCAATGCCCCTGCAATGAGCGGGGACACCATCCTGGCCCCATCCAAACTGGTCTTGAATCCTTCCAGGGGTGGGGCAGCCACAGCTTCTCCGGGCAACCTGTGCCAGGGCCTCACCACAATTATTATAAAAATCTTAACACATATACCCAATCTAAACCCATCATCTGTCAGTGTGAAGCCATTTCCCTCTTGTCCTGTTGCTCCAGGCCCTTGATCAAAGTCCCTTTTCAGCTCTCCTGGAGCCCCTTTAAGGACTACCAAATCTCTTAACTATAACCTTGGGGCATTTTGAGGACTCATAGCACCCTTTCAGTTTACTACTTCAGTTTGTCTGTTTTGTTTTGTTTTGTTTTTTTTTTCCCCTGTTGGAAAAGCAACTTGAAAATTAAGAAAACACCATTATCCTGATTGCTTTGTTGAAATCAAAGAAGCCCTTTTTGAGCTTGGTAGGGATGGGAGGACTTAAAAGTCCTGGTTTTAGTCAGGCAAAGAAAGATTATGTTCATGATGAGACACCTCTGCTGTCTTATTATGTACATCCCAAAGACATTAAGCAGTTCTTGCTTTTCCAGGAATTCACTGCCATGTGCCTACTTCCTTCCTTTGAAAATCCTCATTATCCCTGAAGAGAAAATGATGGCACCTTTCTGAGCTATGTCAACAGGTCACCCTTTTCTTAAGGACTGTGAGCCCTTCACGACACGTGTTGGCCGTTCTCTACCAGCCTCACCCCCATTGCTGTTCTGTACTTTGGCTCCTGAACCTTCTCCAAGTAAGGAAATCATGCACTAAAAAAGCACAGACTTCAACCAGCATCACCACTTGCCCCTTACATTTTCAGGGGCACAGAACCACAGAATTATTGTGGCTGGAAGTTCATTAGAACATCAGGTCCAACCCCCTAAAAGCCAAAGCAGGTTCCTCGGGGCTGTGTCTGGCCAGGTTTATAGTATCTCCAAGGATGGAGATTCCTCTCTGGGTGGCCTGTGCCACACTTTGATTACCTGTGTCGAGAAAAAAAAAGGTTATTTTCTTATTTTGAACGGAATTTCCTGTGTTTCAGTTTGAGCCCACTGATTCTTGTCCTGTCATCGGACACTGGTGAGAAGGGTTCGGTTCCATCTTCTTTAATTTTACAGGTTGCCCAGAGAAGCTGTGTCTGTCCCCATCCTTGGAAGTGTTCAAGACCAGCTTGGACAGGGCTTGGAGCAAGCTGGTATAATGGATGCAGATGGAACAAGATCATCTTTAAGGTCCCTTCCAGTCTAAACCAGTCTGTGATTCCATAATCCTATGAAGTTCTCCAGGGCTCCTACCATGCTTCAACGGGAGCAACTTGCTCTTTGGGGCTATTTGGAAATTTATTTTAAACATGTTTTCAGTGTCAGCTCTTGATCTTTTGGTAAGCTCATTTCCTTTCAAGTTCAGTGAACATCTCTGCAGCATATTCAGGAGGCTGCTCTACCTCCATCAAATCTTTTGTGACAACAGTAGAGCACGAAAGAAAGGAAACATCCCATCTTTCTCCAGTGAGAGACATCAGTGGCTGCAGACCAGGATGGAATAAATTGCTGATCTCTGCCCTGTTGCAGGAGTGAACAGGATGATGGGGTCAGCGTCAGTGCCAAGCAGCAGTACCCAGAAAAGAGACTGAGGGAGATGCACACACCCTCCTCCCTTTTGTCCAGCCTGATCCCAGCAGCCACTCAACAGGAGAGCTGCAACAAAATCCTGCTCTTTCATCAGAGGGAGAGAGAGGCCAGAGCTGATTTCCAGCAGATGTTGGAGTTGAGGGCAAAGCAAGCACAAAGTGCAGCTTTTCCTACTTCTTCCCACAAAGATTCTTTTATCAGCTCCGGGCTATTCAAAGAGCAAGTGCTGGGCTCTGTCAGGATTGACACTGAAAAGCAAACACCAACAGGCTGTGCCTTCCAGCCCTTAAATCAAGGAGCTGGATGGCCCCTCTTAGAAAAAATGGTTCAACTGCCCCAAAACATCCCCCGTTTGCTTTAAAGAACAAACATTTCCTTTCCCTCTCACTACAATTTGCTTTTTTCTCATTTTCACTCCTGACGGTTAGCAACCTGAATTATATTAGGAGACCTGGAAGCTGTAGAAGGATCCATATACTGCTTTTCATTTCTCAAGAGAAATAGTCAACCCCAGGTGAAAGCTGTGATGGATATGTCCAGAGCAGCACATCTTCCCATCCTGTCCATGTCTCATGGTGCCAGGAGTCACATTAATGGTTTCAGTTCCACAGAATTAAACACCATGTAAAAACTGATATGGAAGTGGAAGGGTTTGTTTGTGTCTGAAGAAACTATTCTGCTTTACCAGAAAAGGTATTGTTTTTCTCTTGCTTCAAGCTGGGAAAAATATATTAAATTTCTTTTTGCATTGATCTGGGGAAAAAAAACACAAAAAAACAACAAACACAAACAAAAACATGCAAAAGCCAGTGATGCTCCTAGTCTAAATGTGAGACTTTCCCTCTGCTGGGCTGGCTCTGTGTGCTGGGGATCACATCAGTGGAAGGAGAACAAATCATGTTTGCAGAAACACTTTTCAGGTCATGAAATCCTGGTTTCAGGGTATTACCCTGTTTACACCTTCTGTTCCCGTGTGACTTTCACAGAGCAATGGGCTCAGAGACACTACAGCACCTCAGCAATAAGAGGAAAGGAAAATACATCCCATATGGATGTAACCCCAGAGGCATCAAATCCTCAGCTGAAGGTGGTCTGTGGAGCAGTATCAGCGAAGGAGTGAGGAAGAGGAGCCAGAAAAGTGGTGTGGATAAAGCAAGGTGAAAGGACGTTCCCAAGTCTTGACCACTGCTCACAAGGCCTGGCTGTCCGGGGGAAACTGGAGGATCTCTGCAGTGATGGCTCACAGCCTTTCCCCTGGACACATTTGGATGGGGGATCCTGACCCTCTGTGAAAGCCAGAGCTGCTCCATCACTCAGCTTGCAGAAAAGCAGAGCAGACCTGTTTGTATCCCACTAACACCTCGAGCAACAGTACCAGGAGAACAAGGGCTCAGGAAAAAAAAGACCAGTTGTACAAATGCCTTGGAGAGCACCATGAGCTTTTCTGCAGTGATCCCTGTACAAACCAGGACTGCTTAATTTCTTTCCTTTAGTGCTTTCAGGCAGAAAGGAAGAAATGGCACATATCTGAGCAGTTCCTGCTCAATTATGCGGGTCTTGGTCCTTAAAATAATTTGGCAATTGCTGTGCCTTTGTGAAAGGTCCCCTATCACCAAAACAAGTGTTCAACATTTGTAACAAAAGGTATTTCACTCCAGGCCTGCTTTTGCAGCCACTGAAATCCGCAGCAGCAAACCTGACCTAATAAAACCCGTGGCAGTGCCACGTAGGCTCCTTAATGGTCTGCAGCTGGAAGTGACATTTTCAATAGCATGCAAAACATTTCAAATGTAATTAGAGGAAGAGAAGAGCTTTGGGAAAAAAAAGAATCACTTTGCTTGCTTGACTCTGTATAATTTAGTGTGATGTAGTGAAATGTACTCTCTTTCCCAAATGTCCTTATCCAAAAAGAGCAGTTATTTGTTCCATTTATCTTCCTTCCCAAAAGGGCCCAAGCTGCCCACTGGGTGATGATGAGCACCAGAAGTTTCCTTTGGCCCTCTTGGGAACAGCCACCACTTGCCATCCCTAAAATATTAAGCGATTTTGACACCTGCAGAGACGTGGGAGGGTGAGGGGAAAAAGAGAATGAAATGAGTTGGGTGGGTTCACTGCTCATCAGGCACCTGGTCCTTCACCTTGCTTTCTTGAATACTCACTATTCCTTCCAGAAAAAAGAGCTGGTGGGATCAAATCTGCTGGCAGAACCACATCCAGGGTTTGGATGCACACATGCCCATGAAAGAGTTCACTCTTTGAAGGCATACTCATTGATTATCCTCTCTACCCCTGATCTATCTGCATCAGATTTTTTTTTTTGGTTTGGTTTCTGAAGCAGTTGATGTTTGATCAAGGATAATGGTAGTCATTACTAGTGCTTATGTTTCCACGAGTAAAAAACCCCTCATTTTTGGGACACTGACTGCTCAGGGGCCAGTGAAGTCTTGCTACTGCTGGGACATTCACAACCACCAACCAGCATTGCTCAGACCCTTAACTGCATTTTTTTTTTAATTAAATTTTCACATTTTCTGAAACATGAAGTAACAACCGTTGCACAGACATCTCACCAGCCTTGCATCCTCTGACATTATTTATTCCCTGCCTGGTTATGCGACCATCCATCCCTAAACCCCACCTCGTGAAACATCACCCAGAAAGTGGTGGGAGGTTTTTTTTTTTGATAGCAGCATCAAATCACTGGAAAAGGAGCGTTAATTGTGAGGTGTTAGAATCATAGCATCTAGCTGTGCCTCAGTACGTCTCAAAACACTTTTAAGAAGGTGAATAATTTTTATCCCTAATTTACATAATTGAAAATGAGGTACAGGGATGTGATTTACGCAAGGTCATTCAGCGAGCCAGTGGCAGAATAAAAATAGGTTCGTTTTGTACATCTCTTCTTTAGGATCATGTTAGTTCACACCACAACATTTCTCATCAGAGCAGACAGGCAATGCAAAACCTCTCACAACCTTTGACAAAGCAGAAGATTAACACTTGGGATAGTTATAGAAAAT
>NW_020955203.1:5235334-5302751 GCF_003031625.1 Empidonax traillii
GTCTGAGAGAAGGTACGACAGTTTCTCAGATTATATTCTTGCAATTGAAACAAATTCTGTGTTTTATCGAGAAATACTTGATGCAAAAAAACCATTTAACAAGGATGCAGGATAATTTATCCCTGAGAGGCGCAAAGGAGGCTTGTAGAAAAGAGAAGCTTTCACAAAATTGATAATTCTACAGCTACATCTGGCCTTTTGGGCTCCTTCTGCTTTGTAGTCAAAGGTTCCGCAATTCAGGAGATTGGAAAGGAATGAATGAATGCACAAGGTCAACACTGAAATATTCTTCTCTCCAAGTGTGTTATTTTAATTCCTTACTTTTTTTTTTTTTTTTTTTTTTTTTTTTTTTTTTTTTTTTTTTTTTTTTTTTTTTTTTTTTTTTTTTTTTTTTTTTTTTTTTTTTTTTACTTTGTACACTCTGCACTGTGACATCTTTGCAGTGCCTTCTGCTTTAGCTGTAATGGGTCAGTGCTGGGATGTCCCCAGGTGCTGAGGCCAGACTTGGGCCATTTGAAGGGCTAATCAGCCTCGGCACAGGTGCTGGGACTCCACAGGTCTGCAGTTTACACGCTCCTCTGTGCCCTGTCTGAGGTGTTGACTTGCATCCCTGCAGAAAGTTGCAGGAGCTGACATTGTCTTCATTCTGTGTACTGCATAACCCACAAAACAGGGAGGATGTTGGACTCTCCTCTCCTTGGGCAGTTTTACACATCTATTTCTCTCCCTCTCACTTTTTGTTTAAAGCAGGAACTATTCCACAAATCTGCCCTGAGGATCAACAGAGTTTATGAGGCAACAGTCAAGAGCCGAGAAGGGGGCTTAGAAAACTCTTTCTCAAGCCTGATAGCTGAGTAAATTCTTACAAAGGGCTAAGAAAGACAGTTCTTTAGGGCTAGTTGTTTTGTGGGGGGTTTTTTTGTTTGTTTGGTTGGTTTTTATTTTTTTAATAATGTATGGCCTACAAGCGCCCGAAAGGCTTGGAATCATGTCCATGAATTGCAGAAACATGTCTCAGGAAAAGCTGTGTGCTGTGAGATCAAGGCCTCAGTGATTTAACTGCTCCTTAAAAGATACTGCTCCTTAAAAAAGGTAGTGCCTTCAGAGAAAGAAAAGGAAAACCAAGGGTATACAAACGGTTTTGACTTGAGTCCAGATCAAGAAAGGGAATAAAGTACTTTCTCCACTGGAAGAGGCACACAGAAGGAGTTATTGGGGCAGTTAGGCTATTTAAAACTCACTTAGACAATGTCATAGCAGGTGATGGAATTGAGAGAAGGGCCCCGTCAAGTCAAAGAAGAAGTTGGGCTCCATAACCTTGTTATTTACTTCTGCCTTTGCTCCTATAGTAACACAGAAAAGTCTGGTTTATCCGTAATTAGACTCTTCCTGGCTCCCCTTGATTGATGGCAACTGAGATAATCAAGAGTCTGAAATTAATGACTTTAGACAGACTGCTTATCACCTGGGTTCAAATCTACTCAGGCAAATGAGGGAGCTTACTCCAGATTTCCCATACCTTGTTTCATGGAGAAAAAGGCAAAAAACCTAAAATAAATTAAAAAAAAAAAAAAGATAGAAGGGGAAAAAAAGAGGTTTTTCTAGGTAAATGATTCAGTTACTGAGATACTGAGAAACTTTTAGCCATTCTTCCAGAATGGTGATTTAGTCCCTATAGCAGAGAAAAAAATTGAGGCCTATATTTAGAAAGCCAGCATTTCTACAGACCTACAGATACAGATCTTGCATAAACGTAGAAGCAAATGAACTGAGATATGAGAAAATACATAGTGCCTATCTGAGATCAGGAGATGGGGAGTCTGGAAGCGATTAAATTTGCTCAGGGAATCTAAATATATTAGGTTGAACATCAGTATCTCAAAGTAAACAGGGGCAAGATAAAAAGACATGGAGCAAAATTAAAACTAAATTTCATTCACGGCACTTTGCTGTTACCAGAACCTTGCTGGTGAGCTCTAAATTGTCTTAAAAAAAAAAAAAAACAAAAAACCATGAACAAGTTCCTTGAAATTGCAGTTGTGAAGTCTTTAAACTGCCTGTTTTCAAATGAGAGACGACTTCCTCCCTAATCACTTCTACTGAAGTTAGAGGAATTAGATGGGGGCTTCATTCCTCCTTTATATCTCATACAGAGATGCCACTCAGCAGTTTTTTTGTGGGGAAAACGGCATTTCAAAGCATTAAAGCGGGGCCATAAAACTGACATGCTTTTCCCGAGAGTGCAAACGCGGTGTTTGCAATTTAAAGACCCCCTGACAGCCTTTGCCATGGCAATTACTGACTCTGAACACCCCACTGCAGTCAAATTCCAGTGAAAGGATAAACAAAAGAGGGATGAGAACTGGGAGCAAAGCCACTGCAGCAAGACTTCAGCGACAAAGAGGGATTCTGAGCTGCATTGCATGGCAAAGCAGACACATTGGGCAAGGCACTTAAATGTATTTCATCCTGAAATATGGGCAGGTGGCTGACTTCCTGATGGGACCAGGTGATGCCTGAAAGAAAAAGAAGCCTTTCTATGGTTAGCTTTTCCCCTAAGTAGCCCATAAATGTTCAGGGCATTTAATGGGATGCTGTCATTGGTCCCAAATATCAGAAGGACATGTTGGAGAGATTCCAGAGGAGGTCATGGATATGCTGCCAGGGCTGGAGCCCCTCTGCTCTGGAGCCAGGCTGGGAGAGCTGGGGGGGTTCACCTGGAGAAGAGAAGGCTCCAGGGAGACCTGAGAGCCCCTAGCAGGGCCTGAAGGGGCTCCAGAAGAGCTGGAGAGGGACTGGGGACAAGGGATGGAGGGACAGGACAAGGGGGAATGGTTTCCCACTGCCAGAGGGCAGGGTTAGATGGGATATTGGGAAGAGCTTCTCCTCTGTGAGGGTGGTGAGGCCCTGGCACAGGTTGCCCAGAGAAGCTGTGGCTGCTCCTGCATCCCTGGAAGTGTCCAAGGCCAGGTTGGACGGGGCTTGGAGCAACCTGGGCTAGTGGAAGTGTCCCTGCCCATGACAGGGGGGTGGAATGAGATGAGCTTTAAGGTCCCTTCCAACCCAAACCATCCTATAATTCTATGACTGAGGCTGAGGATTTAGAAGATAAAAAAAGGACATCAACCATGTTCCATATCTTCAACATTCAAGGAGCAATGGGGTAGACCAGTGTGAGGCCAAACATTTCACAGGCCGTTGGCAGACAACCATTTACTCCAAAAAAAAAAAAAAAAAAAAAAGGAAAATTCCTAAGGAAAGAATGATCAACATCTGATGCCTCAAATTAATGGTAAATTCAAGCACATTTTTATTTAATACCTAAAGACCCTCATGAATCTGACAAAAACCATACGTGGCCCTTGACCCCTGACCCCACTACTCCTTTCCAAAAAATAGAGCCAGGAATTTCTAAGCCGTGCCACAGCCAATTTATATAAGTTACATATAGACAGCAGGCAAGTCTTCGAAGGATAGCTATATCCTGAGATTCCAGCAGTAATAAATACCCTGCCCACCCAACAAACTGTCATGCTGCATTGTGTGAAGTTTTAGATAGGATATGCTTTTCACATGACTAATGCAAGAACAATGTAGACAACATATGTTAAGACTTAAACTACAGTTTTCCTTCTTTCTGAGGGAAAAACAGCAAGTACATTTTTGCTGAGCAAAAAACCTGAGCGTGCTGTTTGTCCAAGGCTTAAATTAACCCTACAGTCAGCCACATCTGGTAAAAACTATTATTTATAAGTGGAAACCAGTGTTATGAGGAAATAAGGAAACAGAATAAGAGGTTCAAATGTGTATTTATGCACATACTTCAAGTTCTGGACACACGGCTTACTATTCTAGCTGACCTGTGGTGGCTGTCTGAGTACATGCTCTCAGCCCACAGCAAATTTAAATAAATGGAGCCTACTTACTGCTTAGCCTAAGGCTAAACTCTGCTACTTCCCTTTGACACTAACCAACAGCACACAGCTAGAAATTATCACAGCCCCAGCTGCAGCATGGTGCCTCCCCAGCCTACATCAACAGCATTATCAGTGGCACAGAGAAGGTGAACCATGATCATCACCCGTGCAGGAAGGAAAAGGCAACAAAAATCACCTGGCTTAACAGGATTCACTCGTCACGCAGCAGGAAGGAGACCCATGGGACTCACTACCACGTGTGGGTGCTAAATCCTCCTGGGCAAGAACTTGAAGGAGAAAACTCACTGGAAGTTACCCAGCGGACAAAAATTATATCCAGTTCAGGAGATGCCCTGAGCTACGCACAGCAAGACGCAGAGCATCGTGGAAGGATTCCACATGCTCACTCAGTTCCTCCTCTCCCTCAGGTACCCAGTGATGCTGCTGCTGGAAAGAGCTGCTGGGCTCCACAGGCCCTCAGTCTGACCCAGTTCTCATCTTCCTACATCCCAGTCTGAGCCCTAAGGACCAGCTCTGCCCTGGTGGGTGTATTTCATTCTGTCAGCATGGCCAGTCACCAGGGAGCCACAATGCCTCTTGAGGAAAATGTTCTTTTATACACGTTTTAGCTGGTAATATATTTGAAAGCGAATCTGCAAGTCCATGTTGATTTCTTGCTGCTATTAAGAGGACATCTGGACCACCCTTCCAACTGCAGAGATATCTGTTTGCTAAACTAAAACTGTCGTGACTGTTTCACTAGCCAGCCTTTTCCATACTTGCATCTGAACTGCAGATCCAAGGAATAAGTGTTTTGGCAAAGTAATCAGATGAAAGCAACTCCCTTACTGCATTCAGCACCAGCTATATAACATGATATTACAGAGTTTAATCAACTAAATTGCTCTGTGTTATGGGAGTGATAAATCCAAGCTCAAAGCTTGGAGTGTCTGGGAATAAACAATCGAGGACGGTTGTATTTCCCATCTTTCACAGTTGCTACAATACGATTTCTTTTCCTTCTCTCTCTCTCTCTCTTTTTTTTTTTTTTTTTTAAATAAAAATAAGGAGGCAAACTTACAGTACAGAAGTTTGCTCCAGAGGTATTTGTGTTTTATAAATATTGCATGAGATGCAGACTTCCCCATCTGCCGCAACATGGATTAGTCAAGAAGATGATGGCCAGGACACAACCATACTGACATAAAACCCCAATCCCAGCCATAAGCCAGCTGTCTCACTACAATCAGGTAATGACTGAGTACTCCTGCTGCCATTCCTCCTTGCATTTTGATAAATATTACTGCCCAAACAGCCTTGTTAATAGTGACCCAGGTTGGTCTGTGGGAGACGCTGAGCTTCCTCTCTGGGCTGCAGCAAGGGCTGGCTGTCAGGGAACAAGCCACTGCTAATGCAGTATAATCTCTTTCACATGAAGATGGGGTGGGATGGGATGTTGCCACAGCAGTGTCAGTGGTGCTTTTGTTACAAGATACTGCTTGTTGCCTGCATGACAACACAAATGACTGTGACAGCAGTACTGAGCACTGCTCTGCTGTTTGTGACACTAGTCAGGGCGTCTTGCAGCAGGGAAATATCAGAATCTCACTCAGCAGGGCACCAATGGCTGAGGCAGTGATCTTAATAAAGACAGACACAGATCTTTATTTCTGTCTTCTAAAGCTCCCTGTGTTACGCCAGGCTGCATTACCCCACATGTCGGTGTCAGCCCCGTGGCATTAAATTGCTCTGGAAGTGCCACGCTGGCCTATGTGAAAGGTATGGCATGAATAGAGTCGGTGTGTTGGGACAATGGGCCGGATGGCTTTGCTCTGGAGGAGCTATCCCTGTGCTGCAGTGGTGGTTGTGAGCTCAGACTGAAGCTGGGGACCCATCAGGGCAGATTCTTCACCAGCACACAGGGAATGTTCACCCGCATAAAGACAGTGTGTTTAGACAGGCAAGCTGGGACACAGGATCCATATAAAATTCAGGTAATCCACCCAGCCTGCAGCAGAGTTGGGAATAGTGCCCTCAGGCTGCCCTGTGCCCATGGAGTAGAACGTGTTTCCTCAAGTGAAAACGTTGTCCCAGCCTCTCCCGCCCTGCAAGTCACTGCCCTGACCTTTGTTGTCGTGCCAGACCCGCACTTTGCAGAGGTCTCCCAGGCTCAGCATGTCTGAGAAGCTGAATTCGTCCATCTGGTTCCTCTCAAACTTGTTAGACTTGTTGGACTCCTTCAGAGCCAGGGTCCCGCTGTCCCCATACTCCCCAAACAGGATCAAGGACACGTTGGCATCGGTGCCTGCTCCTGGGAGGAGACAGCAAAGAGAAATGTCATGAGTTAGTCTGTCAAGTCAGGCTGGCTCCCAGACCCCAGCTGCATGGGGGGGCAGCAAAGGCAGGCTGGGAGAGGCAGCAGGGGTGCTCATGTTTCTCTGGGCACAGCCCACACATTTCAGTGGATCTGTGCGGGATCCTGCAGGGAGGACATCCCATGGCAGCCAAAATCCAGGCCTTCCAGACCATCCCACAGGCATAGCTGGAAGCTTTGCCCTTGCACTCAAGGTGTGGAGACCATAATGGTGGCAGTGCCAAAATACTGTCCATGCTGGATTTAATGGAGAAAGTCCCAGTTTCTCAGGCAACAGTTTGCCCCACCAGCTACCACCTTCTTACCATGTATATGTTAGGAAAATAAAAATTTCTAAGATGATCTTTATTACCCAATATTGAATTTCATATGTCCACTACTGTCCAATATTTTGCCACAGAAACCAGCCATGCTGTTTCCCTGACTTTTGGGGAGTTCAAGGCCAAACCATCACCTGCAGTGACCTTAGGAACACTTCAGCTGCAAGTGTTACCTTTTCACCTGGCACCAGTCATAATGTGACTGAAATTACTGCATTTTAGTTTTGATGCCATAATAAAAAAGCAGATTCATGGAGAGAAATGTGATTCCACGTTGGTGGACAGGCATTGCTGTGTCAGGACCGAAGCCCTTAAATTTTGGAAGAGGAAAACAAGATCATCAGGCCCAAATCTGCCTTACAAAGAAACTCAGCATCTGCTGCCCTTGGTTAGATAGCCCAGCTTTGAAACTCTAACCACCTGCCAAAATCTTTCTTACACAAGAGTGTCATAAATCCACTTTAAACCATACAGGCAGCATTTCCCACAGTTTCATTCAAACACAATGCAGAGACAAAGTTGGGGGTACGGTAAACTTCTGGAGAAAGCTACCACTTCCACAGGATAACTATTTAAACATAGAAATAAGGGAGAAATCGCAAATGTTCTTAGAGGAAGGTTGGAAAAAAATTATAGAAGAGGAGAAGAAAAGTCATGCAGAGGAAAGGCAAAGCCACATGTGGTGTCCACATGAAAATGGCCAATGTTAAATTGGGGCTGATTTTCAGTAGTTCCCTGGGAAGGGTTTAAGAAGGAAGAAACAGCATCAGGGATTCAGGCAGTTCATCTGGCAGTACCTTTTGTGACCCCAAAGCTTGTTGAGGTGAGGAACAAAGCAAACTCAGGTCCATTTCCTTGCAAGGAGCAGGCTCCTAATTAATACCAGGTCTCAAAAAGCATGGAACCAACTGTTTCTTAGCAAAACCGTCCCTGCAGGAAGAAGCTTATGAAGGTCCCATGCTGTGACATTTCCCTCACAAGCAATTAGCAGGGGATGGGAAAGTAAAGAACAGAAATGTTAAATCAATGCACGTTTCACCTATTTGGGTCTCTGATTTTTTTTTTTTTTTTTTGGTTGTTGTCAGTTCCAGGAAACTGCCAAGAACATTTAGGAACTGCAAAGGACTTGACAAATGAAGAGATGAAGGTAC
The DNA here is from genome assembly GCF_003031625.1 of Empidonax traillii. Taxonomy (NCBI): domain Eukaryota; kingdom Metazoa; phylum Chordata; class Aves; order Passeriformes; family Tyrannidae; genus Empidonax; species Empidonax traillii. The sequence goes on from NW_020955203.1 coordinate 5,243,097, forward strand.
TGTGGCTGCACAAGCCTTAACTGGCAGTGAGTGCAATAGCACATGGGTCAGTACTGGGGTCTGCAGGGCTGAGCTGAACTTCATCACCAACACTCTGAAACAATGACAGAGCATTTCCTCTGCAGATTTCCAGATAACAGTAAATTTGTGGGAGTGGCTGACATGCTGAATGCCAGAATTCCAGCCCAGGCGGGCCTTGAGAAACTTGAGGGCTGGGCAAAGAAGTAATCCCATGGAATTCAGCAGGGAGAAATGCGCAATTCTGCATTTCTGGTGGAATAAACCCTGCACTTGCTGGGAAGCTGCATGTGACCGAAGGGTTATGGCAGTGACATTCATCCTGGGATTGAATCCAAGCTAACAGGAAGTTCCCAGTGTTCAAAGCAAAACGCCAGTTTGAATTCCTGGGTGAGGCTGAGAAACTGAGCAGAGATCAGACCACACCCCAAGGACCCACAGCCACAAGTTGCTGGGGAGGTTCAGGCTGTGCATCTGGGAAAAAAAAACCAAGTTTCTCAGGAATGCAGTACAGGTCTGGATGGGATGCCTGAGGAGGTGGTGGCGGCGGCATCACCATCCCTGGAGTTGTCCAACATTTGGCTGGGCAGAGTTTTGTCTGACCTGACCCAGTGCTGGCAATAGTCCTTCGATCAGGCAAATGGGTGAAAGAACCTCCAGAGGACCCTTCCTACAGAAGTCTCTATGATTTTATGATTCTTACTGAGCAGATGCATCATTTTTAAACAAACTGGGGGCTTGAGTCACAGCCTTCTGAGGCCAAAGAACACAAGAGGCCTTTTGACACACCAGAGACTTGGATAAGGCACTAGGAACTGACACCAACTGTCCTAAATCATGTAATTTGTAGGCTGGAGCTGAGCTGACAACATCCTAATTAATCTTATAACAGCAGAGATAAAAACCTTATGCTTCATTAATGCTTGGAAAATGAGAAAGCAGTATTTATTCATTCCCCATTTTTATTGCATTACCATGTATATTGTGCCTGCGTGTAGAACTGAGCAAGTAAAAATTAACCAGAGAGGACATTTTGGTGCCACAGAAAGAGCCATCAGGTGGTCTGGCCCTACTGCATCTGTGTCAGTGGGTCCTACCTTGAAGAAAATGATTGTGCTTTACTTCTAAGACCAAAAGTGGATCAAGATCTTGGTTTTTGACCAAAGGTTACCCATCTGACTTGTGACACGCACGTTTTAACAACCTCTTGCCTTTCTATCTGTGTGCGGTCTGAGAGCTGCCATCTGAGGTGCTGCTGGTGGTGGAAGAAAGGTGACTGACCTTTGCAGGAGCAGAGTGTTTCCCTGATACAACCTCTGTAGGCTACATTATCATCGCAGCAGAATGACTTTTTGCGAAAGCCAAACTGTGACTCAAAGGTTTCTTTGAGGAAAAAGTAAAATGAGGCTCTTTTTAGACATGCATGTGTGGTGGGGAGGAAATGGCTTATGCTTTCTAGTTTGCTGCAGCACATTTTTTTGTGTGATTCATTTTCCCTGGCTTCAGCCATCTAGGCTAACAATCATGCAGTTCCTGTCTGATTGTGATGAAGAGAGAGTGGCAGAGACCCTCCAGAGGACTTTCCAGACCACTGATGAAGACTCTTCTCTCCCAGATGAATTGACCAGAGACAGTCTAGGCTAGAAGGAACTAAGAAGAACAGAAGTATAATTTTTTTGGAGAGTGACAAATAGGTGAGATGAATTTGCTTGCTTTTAAAAAAAAAAAAAAAAAAAAAAAAAAAGATTTTTTTTTCACTCTGTGACTCTGATGCACTGGGAAGTTAAAGGCTATTGCAGAGGAAAACTTTATGCCTAGAAACTAAAACATTTAATTCCTTGTGCAGCATTGCTGTCCCCAGACAATGTCAGCATGGCAGGAGATGATACAACACGTTCAAACCAACTGTCAAGGATAAAATGCCTTTCTTCCTGAATGGGTCCAACCAAGAGTAACTGAGGAATACATAATGATCAAAGAGGGGAGATGGTTCCTGACTTGTACCCACTTTAGATAAGCTGGAAAAAGTTCAGCATTATGTCAGTGAGCTGTGTGATCTAATCACAAACAGACTCTCTGAAACCTCCCTGTAATCTGCTCTTTCCTACTGGTTGTCGCTGTTCATAATGAAATAAAATGTTTCTTCATTAATACCCATCATCCTTCATTCAATGGGAAGGGCAGACCTGTCTGCTGCTGCTGTCATCTTCTATTCTCCTCTCATTTCTATTTCCATCGCCTTTGTGAGTTAGGGCTGGATTTCACAAAAAAGGTCACAGAAAAATCTACCATTATATTAGATAGATTGCCAGATACATAAACAAACCTTCTACTTTCTCTTTTTTTTTTTTTTTTTTAATGTGTGTGTATGTGTGTGTGTGTGTGTGTGTATTTGTGTGTTTCCCTACATGTTTTTCAGACAAGCAGCAGGCAGAGAAGATAGATAAGAAATGGTGAGGTGGCACGAAGATGATCTGCCAGGGGGAAATTTTGGTATTCTTAGACCACAAGCTGCATAAAGTACGACTGGTAAATCCACAGGGAAAAAGATAATAAAGAAAAATAAAAAATGAAAGAGAGAGATGTAGAGGTCAGGAGGTGGTTCTGTGCACTGGCGTGACAGAATCTCCTTTAAGGGTCAAGCTTTCAAAACAAGGTGTCCTGCAAGACAGTGTCTGGCTTGCCCCACCATACAAGACAGCCTGTATGTGGCTGCGACTTTTCATTTAGCAGCCTGACAGAATTTCTCATGGAAAGAGGCAGTGATCCCAGGAAATGACACAGAAATCCCATTTCTTGGCTCTGGAATCTCTGCAGCTCTCTGTGTACTCTGTTACACCTCTTCTATCTGGTGTGCATTTAGGGATGGTTTTTCACAGCCCGAGATAAATGGTCTCCAAACACTTTGAAAAGGAGAGAGAGTTATTGTTGTCTGCTTTGAGCAAACCAGATAGTGCTGACTGAAAACCTGGAGCACATCAGCACTGACCATCCTACATAGGTGGACCTGGCAAAAAAAAAAAAAGAAAAAGGTGGCTGCTGACCATTGCAGCATGGTCTGGTTATGCTTTCAGTTAAGGTGTCTTCAGAGGAAGCAGAGAGCAGTAAAATTCTGGGCCTCGTGTCTAAATACGTTATGCCCAGAGCTCAGATGAGGATGAATTTCTCAGAATAACACTGCCATGATGAACAGCCAGCCAAAATGTTTGCTTTCCATCATAGTATTGCTAAATTACGCCTTTTAAAACATGATTTCAAATTAAGTAGATGCTTTCCATTGCTGAAAATCAAACTTTTTTGCTAGAAAAGCCATAAAATATCTGCCATGGACGAACCTCCAATATCACTGGTTTTAACCTGAAGAGTGTATGTCGTGTCCTCCATCATCTGCTCATCATTTATGACAGCTGGCATCTCACACTCCAGGCTTCCAGTGGCATTTTTCAGCTTTGACAGCCATTCCCCATAGGTAAACGTGGCCACTTCTTGGTTAGTCAGGTTCTTCAGGACGATCTGTGAAGAGCCAAAATGAGGGGGAAGAGCTTGCTTCAGCTACTGTTTGAATGAGGGCAAAGATTAAATCTATAAAGTGTGGGATACAGTAGAACATGGGTAGGGCCCGGCCATGGCTTCAAAACCTGTACTGAGCTTTCCTGGGATAAATGGAACTCTTACTCCTGTGGACAGTATTTGCTGTGCTGATTTGTCCTGAGAAAATGGTCTTCATAACATCATAACACTTTACCATGTATGGGGCAAAACTGAGGGAGAAATTTGCTCTGACTTCAGAGATGGACAAAGCTCATCTCTGGGAGAGTCAGGCCTTTCTTGGGAGCCAGCACGGAATTCACTCCAAAGAAATAACAGAGTTGTGAAGAACATCACTACCTCTCCTTGAAGCACACATCATCTTCCTTCTGCCTGCCTCCTTTGTGTGAACACGCAGGGATCATTGCAGAGAGATACAAACCAACCCCAAACAAGTTACAGCAAGTCACAGGATAAAATTAGGCCAGCAAAACTTAATGTTTCACACACTTCTCCCTCTGGGAGAAGGTGACAGAACAAACAGTATGCAACAGATATTAGTCACACTATCAAACGTGTCGTGGAAGGAGCTCAGATGCTGTGGTGATAAGAACAGAATGGGAGAGAATTCAGAACAAGTCGGTGAGTTACTCCAACAAACGCCTAATAAAATACCCACCTTCATGTCTCTTCTTGAATGTAGGCTCAGTGGAACATCAGTCAGGTGGGAGAAAGAAATTACACCTGCCAACAGCAGAAACCTAGCAGTGAGTTCTCTCTAACCTGGGGGAGTAGGAGGGAAGGGAGGAGGCAGGGCTGCAAATCACCGTTTGTGTTCCCATCTCACAGAAACAGCGACCGAACCTGAGTGCAGCAGTGCTTCAGCAAACACAGCTGGTGAAGGTCATGGAAACACGAGCCCAGACACGTCAGAGAAGTGTGACAATATTAGGGAGGGATGAATCATGGAGTTATGGGAGATGTTAAAAAAGGGGTGCCTGGAGTTGTGCATTTCCACCTCCTGCTCCAAGCATGGCTAACTCCAAAGACATGTCTAGCTGAGTTTTGAAAATCTTTAAGGGCGTAGGTTCCCCAAGCACTCTTGAATCCTCATCCCCGGGCTGCTCCACTCTCCTTGGGAAGATTTTTTTTCTTACATCTAATCAGGGTTTTCCTCATTGCAACTTGTGTCCATTGCCTCATGGTTTTTTACTGTTTACCACTAAGAAGAAACTGGATAAATGGACTCTGTAACCCCTCTTCAAACAGCAGAAGACTGGACTCAGATTCCCTCTCAGCCTTTTCTTCTCAAGGCTTAAAATCTCAATTTTCCTCAGCCTTTCCTAGCATGCCATGTGCTTCAGCCCCTTGACTACCTCAGTGACCTTCTGCTGCACTCTCAGATATCAGCGTAAGAAAAAAAAACCCCTTAATAAAACTTATCTTGAGATAAAATGTGCTCAAATTCTATCCTCAAACTCCAGGTGTCTCAGTCCATGGCCTTCTGTTAACCTCAGCTGAGATTTCTTGGAGCCTCTAGCAGTTCAAATGAAGAATATTGCTCCAGGTTATAAAAGTTTATTTTAAAGAGGGCAGTAGCTACACCGAAGCTGAGCAGTAAGCCATGCTGTTTGTGCACTGGATGGCTCCACGGGAAGGACACTCATCCGGGGTTTTCAGTCTGCCTGAGGCCAAACAGGGATCTGTAACACAGCACCTTCATCCCAGGGCATTTTTTGGCTGTTGAAGTTGTCCTACTTTTCTAAAAAGCTGCTTGTTCATAGCCAGTGATACTGTTATCTTTGTGGCCATAAATTTTTTCTACAAGTCAAGAGATCTGGAATCAAATTCTTGATTTGAACCAAGCAGAAATCAGCTCTCCCCCACCCCAGCTGGTGACCTCTCTGCTGGGGCACAGGCCAGGAGGAAGTGTCCTCTCTCAAGGATGCATGAATGATGCCTACATCCTCTTAGGTGTCCCACCCAGACACTCTTCTTTGGCTAAAATTTGCAAAACTGGATTTTGAATACTGCCAGTTTGACTGAAAATGTCTTTTTTTTTTCCCCCCCTCCAACTGGTGCATAAACTCTATTCTGGAGAAGGTTCAGCCAGCAACACCTCTGCCCTGCTCGGGAATGACAGCGACGCTGTTAGCAGCAAAACGTCCAGAGCAAAGCTTGCAGGGAATTGTCAGGAAAGCAGTGGGGGGTAGAAGCAGATTAGAGTTGTCAGCTGGAGTGCAATCACAGACAGAGGGATCAGACCTCTCACAAATACCCAGCACATGCCCAGCGCTCCAGATGCTTCTGGGAAAAGCCGTCTGGCTACGAAAACTGCTGGAGCAAAACGCCCTCTCCTTCCATCCCCAGCCCCTCACCCAGGGTGTGGGATTTCATCAGCAGCACAGACACAGGGAGCTGCCCCTGATACCTTGATCTGGGATGCTGTTCCAGTGAGGAACAGGCAGGAGAAAGAGATTCATTTTATGCTTCGTTTGCTCAGGGGAGATCAGCCCAGAAATCCAACTGTATCCTGGGCTGATCCCCAGCAGTGTGGGCAGGACAAGGGAGGGGATTCTGCCCTTCTGCTCCACTCTGGTGAGACCCCACCCACAGAGCTGCCTCCAGCCCTGGGGCCAACATCATAAGAAGGATGTGGATCTGATGGAGAGAGTCCAGAGGAGGCCATGGAGATGCTCCAAGGGCTGGAGTCCCTCTGCTCTGGAGCCAGGCTGGGAGAGCTGGGGGGGTTCACCTGGAGAAGAGAAGGCTCCAGGGAGACCTTAAAGCCCCTTGCAGGGCCTAAATGGGGCTCCAAGAGAGCTGGAGAGGGACTTTGGAAAAGGGATGGAGGGACAGTACAAGGGGAAGTGGCTTCCCACTGCCAGAGGGCAGCGTTAGATGGGATATTGGGGAGAACTTCTCCTCTGTGAGGATTGTGAGACCCTGGCACAGGTTGCCCAGAGAAGCTGTGGCTGCCCCTGCATCCCTGGAAGTGTCCAAGGCCAGGTTGGACAGGGCTTGGAGCAACCTGGGCTAGTGGAAGGTGTCCCTGCCCATGGCAGAGGGGTTGGACTAGATGACCCTTAAGAGGTGCCTTCCAACCCAAACTCTTTGGCGGTTCTATGATCACAGCAAGGGACGTGGAGGTAGCAGGAAATCTGCGGGAGGCTGATGGCTTGGTGACAACATCTGTACGTTGCCCCACTTACCCACCACGAAGCCCCTAAATCTGGTCATCCATCCCAACCACATCACCCTGTGGTCTATGGTGGGACCTGGATACCCCCAGGGGAGCAACATATCCCCCACAAGCAACGATATCTACCCAAGCTGAAGGTAGGGAAACAGCAGTTCAAGGCATTTCTCCCTCTCTCAGGTCTATTTGCCTGATGACTGGAGAGGGGGCCTAAATAGTTTGGTAGAAGAGGTGAAAGCTGAATGTAGCCTTTTTTAATGACTAAAATAGCAGAAAATAAGTCCCATCCTACAAAGAGATGTTTGTGGGTGAACCACACGCAGAGGATGATGTAGGATTTTGGTTTCAATTGTGAGGGTCAAGAAAGCCACCTCATGGAGCTAAGCTGAGACTATATTTATTTTCTATCTGTTCCTGTCAGAAAAATTAGCTTGGCAATTAGATCACTACTTTATATTGCATCTAAGCTGTTTTTTTTAGGATACCCAGGACTTGCTGTTGGACATCCTGTGTGCTTTTTAGCTCAAACTTTCTCAGTAATTATTCATGGAGCTTATCTGAGCTGTAGAACACCTATAAACAATGGAAAGAAAGCAGGAACAGTGTGTATGAACAAAACATTGATAATTTGTTTTGTAGCTCAGCAAATAGTGTAGCTGACAGGAACTTTAAACCAACAATTTGAAACTAATTGCACTCTGTATCCTTCAAGGGAAAGGTTTGACATGTCCCATCGTTTGATTTACCCTGACCCAACCTTCTCCCAGATGCCGTGTAAAACATGCTCTGCAGGGTCTCCGACCCCACTGACACCTAAATACATAGAAACTCATCTTCAAAGACTCAAAAACAGATTTTTATGCTTCTATTGCGTGGCATTGTTCTTCGCTTAAAAACAGGACCCTCCGACTGTAAAACAAAAAGACTTTGCTCTGTTGCAAAGAATAAAAGTCAGCTTCAGCTATATAATTCTCAATTCTCAATAATAATTCTCAAATTCTCTTAATCTCCTTTATACAAAGGAGAAAGAACTGAATAAAGACCAAGTCCCACATGCAGGATTATTTGTGACGTTTGAATGCAATGCAATTAGCGCTTCATTAAGGCAGCTTCTTATCTGTCTGGCTTTGACAGCACAAAGTAACATTAAAATTCTGAGGGAAGCAACTCTGCAGAATTCAACAGTCTCATAATTCCTGCTATTTCACTCAGACAGCTTTCATCCCTTCTTGCTTCTAGCTTTTCAACTGCGTATCTAAGACACTGGGCAGCAGGTGAAATCATCACATGCACTGAGGAACCAGCAGTCCCAGGAGGAGGTTTTCAAAGTGCTCATTTAGGAAAGTTTCCTAATTAGAAGCCAATTTATATGCTGAGGGTGGGGAGGCCCTGGCACAGGTTGCTCAGAGGAGCTGTGGCTGCCCCTGGATCCTTGGAATTGTTCAAGACCAGGTTGGACAGGGCTTGGAGCAACCTGGGCTAGTGGAAGGTGTCCCTGTCCATGGCAGGAGGTTGGAATGAGATAATCTTTAAACTTCCTTCCAAACCAAACCATTCTGTGATTCTATGATTTTATGATTCTGTTCCCTAATTTTTTCAGAAACACAGAGCAGTGTCATGGTAGCTTGATGTGGAAGAGCATGAGATTCAGCATTAGGCCAGAGGAAAAGATTCAAACTCCAGGTTTCTCCCAGCAGTGGTGTGATCAGAAAAATCTCCATGGATGATGGAGAATTTTCACTATGCCTTTTTGTGCAATGATCAATAATGTTCATTCTTTCCCGAAACATCACTAATCATATTTTGCTCCCTCCAGAGGTTTAGGCATCAGCATTTAAAACTTATTGCTGCTTGAGGTGCAGTTTCAGTTTTCAGTACCAACTTCATTACTTCGCTGAGATTCTGAATGAAATTTTAGTGTATTTTATCTAGACAGGAAAAAAAAAAAAAAAGACTACTTGCCTGCTTGTAAATTGAATCTTTTGGCTGTGTACAACATCGTTGATAATTCATGCATTTTAATTGGTATTTATGCATTTCTATTTCCGGTAAACTAAAAGCAGTGTAAATTACTACTAGCAACAGCTTACCAAAAGACCAAATAGAATTAAAAAGATCATTTATTGTTAGTTTAATAGAACAAGAAAACTGAGAATATGCTGTAGATAAATGGAGCAACAAATGGTTAATTACGGGGTTGATGGCTTAATCTAGCTTCTCGTTTCACTGTGCTAGTTAGCACTAACTGTGAACCATCTGTCTGAGAGTTTAGCACTACCCCCACAAGTATTTCATTATGCAGTTTTAATATGCACTTTTGACAGAAATGGAAATGGGCTCCGATCAGTTTTCATGTCACATCAGGCTACGTAAGTTTTTAAGGTTGGAATACAAATCAGAGAATACAAATCCTCCCTTCCCTCTTCCAGAGCACTCCTGTCATCACCCTCTGCCTGGGAAAGCAAATGTTATGTTTACCTTTGCAGGGAATGTGGGAAAGAAAACCAGTAAATACAGTTCTCTACATATCACTGGAGTTAGAAGATCCTCTGCGCTCTGTTTCTTGAAGAAAAATAGAAATTATGGGCAAAATTTTCACAAGCTCCTAAAATCATTAAATGATAAAAGAATGGGTTGGGTTGGAAGGGACCTTAAAGACCATTTCATTTCTACACCCTGCCGTGGGCAGGGACACCTTCCATTAGAGTCAGATGCTCCAAGCTCCGCCCAGCCAGGCCTTGGACACTTCCAGGGATGGAGCAGCCACAGCTTCTCTGGACAACCTGTGCCAGGACCTCATCACCCTCACAGCCAAGAATTTCTTCCTAATTTTCAATCTATATTTCTCTGCTTCTAGTTTAAAACTGTTCACCCTTGTCCTATCACTATATGCCCATGCAAAAATTATTCTCCCTTGCTTTTATAAATCCTCTTTTAAGTCTGCTCTCAAGACCTGTTCTTGCGTGCATGGTCCATATGTGTAGAGCTAGAAAATGGCTATAAGCCCATTGAGTAGGTCAAAATGAGAGTTTTGCCCATTTTCCTTGGAATGCCTTGCTCTGGGTAGGACAGTCCAGCAGTCTCAGGTTTGGAACGCCTGACTAGAGTAGGCAACAGGAAGGTGAGAAGGTGCAATGAAAGATGCCTCTACCTCTTGCTTTTGAACTATTGCTGATTCATGACTGCAAGACCTGGATGAATAACTTTATTTGATTTCATTTTATATGAATATGATTTATAAAACTCAGGGGAAGGTATGTGAGAAACGACAGAGGGAGTTTGACCAAGACGTCTGAATCAAATCAGAGAACAGATTGAGTTATTCCTTAGGCACAGAGAGAAAAATTCTGTGTCTATGGCTTCTTTTCTAAAGATATATGCTGGAGGCCTAATCCTTTGAAAAGCTGCACAAGCATTATCATAGAATGTTAAGCGTTGGAAGGGGCTTTAAAACTCATCTCATTCCCACACCCTGCCATGGGCAGGGACACCTTTGACTAGCCCAGGCTGCTCCAACCCCATCCAACCTGGCCTTGGACACTTTCAGGGATGGGGCAGACGCAGTTTCTCTGGGCAACCTGTGCCAGTATTTTATCACCCTCACAGTAAACAATTTCTTCCTAATATCCAGACTAAATTTCCTCTTTTTCAGTTCCCCTCCTTCCCCATCTGCTGAGAAAAAAATTAAAAGTGAAAATACTTGAGTAAAAATGGTACTACATGATAGGAATGCTTTTTAGCTCATGTTAATGAAGGTGAAGAGGAGTTCATAGCTCCACTGAGAACTGGTGGCTACCTAGGGCCAGTATTTGGAAACATATTATCTATGGGGAAAAGAAGAACCACTTTAGATTAGCTGAAAAAGTATAAAGGACCCAATGAAAAAAATCATGCAGTGTTCTTTCTGACCATGGGTTAAGCTACTGGGTCTTAAACTATTCTCATTAAAAAGTCAAAATGCCGAAATCCATCAGGATATCTACTTCAGAAAGAGCATGCTAAATGAAAATGGCAGAGATGTGTTTGTTTCTCCATTAATGAAATCTGACAGTGTGGAATCAGCACATCACCGTCCCTCTATCTTAGAAATATAATTACAGAGAGCCATAACAAGCAAGCTGCTTTTTAACTGCCCAAATACAGGTGATCCTTACAGGTGACCTGGTGGTTTGGCAAAGAAGTCAAAGGCAAGCACTGTACCTGTGTGCAAGATAGGATACCAGGGAAAAATACCATCAGTTTGCATATTCCATCCAAAATGCAAGATAAAAATGACAAATTACTTACATGAACAAGAAAAGAAAGAAATCTGCCTGTGTGCTAGAGGAGGAGAAATGGGAGAGATGGGATGATCCAGCTGAAAGGATGGATTATATGGAAATGCCCTACCCAAGCCAGGCTCTCTCTAGCTCCCTGCCTGGCAGAGGGGCAAACACCCTCCTACAGGTTCAGAGCATGGCAGAGAACTGCAGGGTCTGAGGGTACATCCCAGGGGCCAGAAAATATTTCAGGTGCCTTGGGGACAAGCCAAGGCTCTTGTAGGAAGGGAGGGTGGGATCTAACAGCAGAGCCTGTGGTAAAATCACAGAATCATTTAGGTTGGAAAAGATGTCCAAGGTCATCAAGGTCACCCATTAACCCAGAAACACAGTGGCCACCACACCCACAAGCCTTTTGAACACTTCTAGGGATGGTGGTTCCACCACACACACACACACACACACACACAAAAAAAAAGCTTTACAACACAACTTTTGCCCTCTTTCTTGACTCAATTCCTGCAGAAAAAAAAAAAAACAAACATGAGAAACCAAACAGAAAAAAAAAAAAAAAAGGAAATTATTAAAAGTGAGTCACTGGGTGCTTTTCTCCTCTTTGCCAGGGCCTGAGGGGTGTCAGGACGAGCTGCCTGTGGGAGACGCGCGGTGCGGAGTTACCCTTTCCAGGAACCAGTGCGGGCGAGTCCCCTTCCCATCCGTCCGGATCCTCATCTTCCTGAGGGGTGCAATATCTGCAATCTCCATGATGAAACTGTCCTCTTGGCCTCGCTCAAACCTGGGGGGAAATGAAAGGTGGGGGAGGTTTACAGAGTCGTTGCTTTACAGAGTCGTTGCATCTCTGTGCGTGCCGCGACTCTCACCATGCCAACAGCCTCAAATTAAAAGTTTACGAGTGCACTTTATTGGACTTGAGCTTTCCCGTGCTGCAGTCACCAGCTACTGTGCTGTTGGCAAGACACCTCAGTGCAGATTTGACAGGGATTCCTCCTCCCCTGGAAAAAAATCAAGCCCCTACAACAGCACCTGGAGCCGTTCCAGGCAGCCTGTAGCATATATTACCGCTCTGTTTGCAACCAGAACAATAGCAACTCACAGTCAGGCTTCTGCACATCGCCTCCCTCCTGGCGGCTGCCCACTTGCCTGCCCTTGGCCCGTTCCAACTAGGAGGCAAAATAATTTAGCTTCATCTCCTTTCACTGAGGCTCAGCGCATAACTTTGTGTTTGCTGCGGAGGGAGGCAGTTGCTGCAGCTCATCTAAATACAGCACCCAAGTGCTGTTTCGCAAGTCAGAGCACAACACCTAAGCTTAGTAAGGACAGGGAAGCTGTGTTAGAGAGGAGACAAAACCAATATTATGAATTTGGGGGGTTTGGATTTGCATGCTGTCTCTGTCTTTGGTAAGAAACCAGGGTGGGTTTGTGTAACGTTGCGTGAAAGACCTTACCCTGCGCTTGGCTGCTGTGTAGAGGCACAAGGATGTGTAGGAACTGCTCATCCATAGCAATCAGCAGAAAGCAGGAAAAAGGGAAAAAACAGCTTACATATGCTTCCTGAAGAAGATTACATTGGCTAGGACCGTGCCTTCCCTCCTGCTTGGCATCGCTGGAGCTGGGAGGAAAGCCTTGCACCAGTGGAAGTGCTGCCTCAGGCTCAGTACTACTGTGTTCAGAGCTACATCTTCCAGTTGGCCCCCAAAATACTCTGGCACACCCATTGTGGGCTTGGACTTGGAAATCCAGCCCTTGCTAAGGAGAAGGGCAGCCAAATCCAGGGGGTCTACCGAGCACCACCGTGACCACTGTGCTGTTGAGGTTCCTCCTTCAAGCTTCTCCTTGTGAAGGTGTTAACTGAGTCTGACGAGAGGTTTGGGAAGACCTCTGCAAAATGTGGGCACTGCCATAATAGAGACAATCCATAGTGATGATATCTCACTCCTGACAACTCTTTCACCCTCCTATAGCTGTGGAGTGCCAGAATACGGAGAAAAACCATTTCTTTACCAACCTCTGTTCAGATTACCCCCTGCAGCACGAATGTGATTATCCTCACACCATCATCTGAGCCTGCATAGCTGCAGATGTTAGTAACAGGGATTGGCTCAAGCCTCTCGGTTTTCATCCAGGCATTGTTTTCCCCGCACTCCCAGAGGCACTTGGACAGGGCGTTTTGGTCCCAGTCCATTTCTAGTTATTAAGGGTTATGTTTGCTCTTTGAAAAACTCCCCTCTCGTTATTTGTCTTTCTGTGGTACCGGATACCAAGACAGCCTGTCTCACTGTGAGAAAGAGAATGCACTTTTGTGCCTGGTCTGGATTGATTTCCACTTCTATTTAAGAAAAAGGTGTGAACCCTTTCAGCCTGAATTATCCCGTGATCCTATGATCACTGTTACCTACAAAGCTTCATAGAAATCTCTCACTCTGAAGCTTTCTGGGCTGAGCAACTCTTAGGTTAAAATGTCTGCTAGCAAAAGAAACCACTATTTATCTTCAGTAAATGCTCTGTTCAAAGTTTGTAATGCTGATACTCACCTGCTTCCAAGAAGTCATTGTACTAGAGGGAAGCAATTGCCAAAGTGACAAACTGGGTGACCCAGAAGCTCTTTTCTATCCCTAATGTATATGAAGATGAACATAAGCCTGAAAAAAACTTGAGCAGGGGAAGAAGTAGCCAGACAAGCTGACTGCTGCTATCCCTTTTCCAGGACATTGAACCGTTTATCTGAAGGATTTCATTAAGCTTTCTTACCCATGCCTGCCCTTATAAATATTTCTATTGCCCAGGGGTCTTGGCAATAACAGTAATGTAGCGAAAATTGCCCTAAATCTGCGGCAGGTTAGACAGACGGTTCTTCGTAATGCACTAAGCTGCTGTGAGTGAACTGGCACTGGATGGCTCCAATAAAGATGAAGTGCCTTTTGCCATTTGGTTGTAGGAGCTCTCACCTATCCCTGCACTGCTGGCTCGAAGGCTGGAGAGATTTCCACGCGGAACAAGAGCTGGGGGAGCCTTTGTTGTTAACAGCTGGATGAAGAGTGGTGGCAGTGGTGTGGAAACAGAAAGTGTGTGAATGTGGGGACATGAATGTCCTCTGCAGAGAATGCTAAAGGGATGACAAGGGCTCTGTACAGCTGGGGGTGTGATACAGGCAGCAGAGATGTTCCAGTACAACCTTAATAACAGCACAGCATCCTGGGGATATTAACATAATAATAGCTGTGTGTTACACTTCCTTCTCCTTTATCCAGCCCCAGTGAGTTTTCAACACCTTTCACAGATCTTCTACTGGCAGAAGAAAACCCAAACAACTAACAACATAGAGAGTTTGCGTTTCTCCTTTATTGCATTTTCATATCCTTGTATGAGAGATTATTCTTCCCACCCATATGAAAAAATGTAATTTTTTAAATAGGTCACATAGTTCAGGGATATCACTTGCCTTGCCAGATGCAGCAAAACTGCAACCCCTCTCCTGAAGGGTTGATGTTGTCTTGGACTCCTTTAGAGATTTTTTGGTTGACATACCCTGATGGAAAGTCTGCTTCACTTTTAAATATAGATGCGGTCCATTTTCCCACCTACTAGAAGTGACTGTTGGGATTAAATTAGTGGAAGATGGACCAGTTTGGGCTTGCCCAGGGTTTTGGAAGAGGTGTGTCCCTGATGTCCAGACTTGCTGGTAACCCAGGTGCATTGGATGTCTCTCTGTGACTGGGAGCAGTGCCAAGAGCTGTGGTTTTCTACTCAACTCAGCTGTGCTACTTGCAGAGATTTTAGTCAGCAGCACCTCTGCTACCTTTTTTTTTTTTTTTTTTTTTTTTCCCCACAGCAAACAAGGCTGGTGCTCATTGTTAACTAAACACATGAAGGTTTCAATCTTAGCTGAACACGCTTGTCCAGACACCTACTCTGCTATGACAGCTGCAAGTAAAACATCCCCTGAGCAAACACCTCTATGCAGGAGCCTTATCTTCAATTATCCAGCATCACCTCAGCAGGCAGAGCTCCAGCTGTGTGGCCAAAAGCTCCAACCCTTCTGATGCTCTGTAGACTCTTTGCTGAATAAGATCAGAGGTAGTCAATCAACTGAATTTAAGAGTGATGAAGGCTGTGTCCAAAAGATGGTTCATTCTTGAGCATGCAAAAGCTTTCTGTACCCAGGCGGGTGCCAGGAAGGAACAGGAAAGTATTGGGAAAAGGGTGGCTGGTGGCATGTGAGGTTTTTTTGACTTACAGAAGCGCTGGGATCAGACAAGGGTTATATTGGTTGTTAGCTGCCTCTACTGAAGGAAATATGAGTTTTCATCTTTTTAGGAAAATGAGGGCATGCAGTGCAGCACTCTGTGTAGCTCACAGCCCATTTCCACCTCTGGCCACATCTGGGCAGACAGATGTCATCCCATGTCCCCTTCTTACAGGTTGCAGACAAGTCAGGTCCAGTCCCAAATCCATGCAGCTGCATCAGCATGGCACAGAGCCCAAGGTAAAAAGCTCACTTTTCAGCTGGGCCCCCAGCACAGGTCCTGGCATCTCTCAAACAGCCTCTGGACCAAGCTGGCCAGCACCTGGTCAGCTCAGCAAATGGGAGGAACAGACAGAGGACAGGCAGTACCTTCCCATCCCAGGCACTTCCCAAGGCGGGAGTGGGCATGCTGGTTTGTATTTATTTCATTATGCACTTACTATGTGCATTCCCATTAAATTATGTTTAAATTAAAGTACTTGCTTTTCCCCAAAAGATGAGTTTTGCAGAAATTTCCCCTGTGGTTCCCTGAAATGTTCACAGCTCCTCTTGGAGACAGGGCAGGACTTCACACATCTCCTTATCTCTGAAGACTCTGAGGAACACGTTAAACAAAACTTGGACAAATAATGGTTTCCCTGGATACACAGTGCTCACTTTTCCCCTGGTCTGCTTAAATACCTGACAGAAACACTTACAAAGGGCTCATTTCTGAATCCACAAAGTCGAGGGGAGTTAATTTTTGTGTTCCAGCGGGAGCATGATCAAAGACCCGACTTCTTCTTGACCCGACACAAGAATGTGTCATCACTCCACTTCTAACCAACAAAAGTGGCAGTTACCGTACCTGTCCCCATTTTTTTCCAGCTGCATTTCCTCAGTGTTCCCATTGGATCCAAAGACAGTCATGAAAATGCTGGTGTCGGTACCTCCACTTTCGATGTCTCCAGTCACAACCGTGACTTCGTAGAGAACCTGGTGAGGATTGGAAACAATCAGAAGGTTCCTCCTTTCAACTAAGGTAGACTTAGTGTCTTCTCAGTATCTGTTAACAATGCTGTGTTTTGGATTTGGAATAAGAATGGTGCTGATAACACTCTGATGTTTGGGGTTTTTTTTGCTGAGTGCTGTTTGTTCTAAGCCAAGGACTGCTTTTTCCCTTGTCTCGTGCTCTGCCAGGGAGGAGGTGCACAAAAGAAACTGAGAGGGACTCTGTCTGGGTCAGGTGACCTGAACTAATCAAGGGGATGTTCCACACCATAGGATGTCATGATCAGTATATATAAACTGGGGTCAGTTATCTGGGACAGGCTGATCTGGGTTCGGGAAAAGGGGTCTGGGATGGGTCAGTGGGTTGTGAGCAATTGCACTGTGCATCACCTGCTTTCCTCCTTTTAATTAAAATTTTTGACCATTATTATTGCATTTTACTTTCAATTATTAGGCTGCTCTTAGCACACAAGTTGTTTTACTTTAATTCTCCCCCCCCCTTCCACTAGGGCGGGGAGGGAAGAGAGGAGGGGCTGAGTGAGTATAACTGCGTGATGTTTCATCTCGTGCTGGGCTTAGAACCACAACAGAAGGTCTCATTTGAAAGTCTGTGCCTAAACCTGGCAAAAGCCTGGGCAAAACACTAGACAGGCTTTGCTGGAGATCTGCTTCTTCTTCAGAAATGGCTACAACGCAGTTTCTCAGCTTCTCTGCACAACATGGTGCCTAGAGGAGAAGTCAGAGATTGAAACTCTTACTACAGGACCTTGGTCTTTGCATCATCTGTGACTTTTTCTGCAGATTTTCTCAGCCCAGACTGACTCAGAATGAGGCGCATTCATTGTGACAAACACATGAACCACAGAATCATCACACGGATTGGGTTTGAAGAGACCTTTAAAGGTCACCTCATTCCAACCCCCTTCCACGGGCAGGGACACCTTCCACTAGACCAGGTTGCTCCAAGCACCGTCCAACCTGGCCCTGAATGTTTCCAGGGATGGGGGATCCACCACCTTGCTGAGCAAAACTGTGCCAGGGCCTCACCACCCTCAGCACAAAAAATTTCTTCCTTATGTCTAATCTAAGCCGACCCTCCCTCAGTTTAAAACCATTATGCCCTGTCCTATTGCAACAGCAGTGACGAAGATCTGTGAAACTGCTTCTCCCTGGGGGTCACAGCCACCACATCAGTGGCTGGGTCTCCAACCCACTGCTACTGGCATCTCCTCCTGGAAACCTCCCAGCACTCCAGACTCCTGTACTGGACCAAAATCTTGCTAACTAAAAAAAAACCAAACCCCAAACCACAGCAAACCAAACCACCTCCCAAAGGCACAATTGTTTCTTTTTTTTTTTTTTTTTTTCCTGACTGCAGAATGTTTCCCCTAAGTGTTCGGTGTTCATCTGGGCAACATTTAGTCCAACATGACTAACAGTTTTGAAGTCTGTACATTGGAAAACTCTGTAAGGCAGAAAAATGCAGACATCTTATTCTCTGACTGCTGCTTTGAACGCAGAGCGTTCCCACGTCTTGTGCACTGAAGCCATGCCAATTTGTGAAAAGATGTTTTGTATCATTTTCACCTTATTAGCCTAATTTTGTTCTTTTCTCCTGACATGGGAATAATAAGACTCAGAGCAAACATGTCAAAAAATGTGCAAGTCTCAGTGGCTGTCAGGGCAATTAAGATTTTTAGGCCACTTAGATGCTTTCAAGATCATAGCTATGGTAACGACTTCAGGATTTAAGAAGTGGAAGAATATCAAAAAAACAGCCCCAACAAAACATATTTCAAATAGTGCACTGCTAGGCCAGTTTTATTGGCCTGAATTGTGACTGTCACATAAATAAACAGTGCATGGGAATAACGGAATAGAAAAATTATTTTTCGTGTTTGATCCTGAGTAACCTGTCCATCACATATTCACCCATACACGTTATAAATCATAGCAATGCATCATATTTGCCACAGGAAGGAGAAGAAAAACTTTCACCAGTGCATTAAAGGCTTTTAATGACTGTGGTGGACATTGTGTAATTTCTATAAGTATGGGAAAGCAAATACTCAATTTAAAGCAAAAAAAGAGGGAATATCAAGTCAGGAAGACAATTAAGTTGGAGTGGGTACAGCACAAGAGTCAACCACACGAAAAACAGAAAACCTAATAATTTTCCCAAAGACCCAAACATAACAGCTGTCCTTGAACTCTAAAAACTAACTACAGCTATTGACAAGGGAATAGTCCCAAATTCCTTTAGCTTGGAGACTGGTCAGAGCCTCAAATGCTCACTTCTGATTTCACATCCCAAGCATCTCCCTGGATTTCCTTCAAACCTTTCAGCAAGTTTCTAGCCCAACATCATAGAAAACAAAAAAAATCGTAGTTAGATGTGTCTATTTTGGGCGTACTTATGAAAATAAATATTCAGGACTGTGCTTTTAAAGGAAGATTGAACATAACTCTTCATTAAGATCCACTTCAGTGTACAGACAGGCCATTAGCTCACCAAGAGGAGTTTGGAAACCTTATCCAGGAGGTTAAACAACGTATTGGACATTTTTATGAGACTGGTGTTAACCTTGGTATTCAGGGTGAGGGAGGTTTTTATTCCCTCTTAGGTCAATTCCAACACTGAAATCTGCGCTGATTTGTTGAATCCTTCACAGATGCTAAAAATGTTACCAAGTTTTTGGGTGTCTGGGGAACAAGAAAGATTTCAGGAGAGTATCTTTAGCTTGGGAATCAGGAGCAGCATAAAGAAAAATTAATGTACCATGAAAGTGTAACCTGACTGTAAATAGAAGCACATCTGTAGAGATTTTAAATTGCCATACAGGTATTAAACACGGTATTATTGTCACATTCATCCAGACTCTTATTTCTGTCATAAATCTCACATCCAAAATCAGCATAGCTCAGCTTTCCAATTTGTACTTGCTTGAAATATGACATAGCAGATATTACTTCAAAATTCATATATATGGATGAAAAGACTACAGAGTTTCTTTTCATTACTTATTCAACTTTAATCAGTTATTCTTTTCAAAGATCAAGCTTACAAATGTCTCCATGTTTCAGCAACTTCCAATAGTTATTAGTTTCTGACTGAATTCAGTTTCCTTACCCTCTTATTAGAAAATCCCATATGTAGCCACACTACGCAGAGAATTAAATATTATAATATAATTTAAATATAATTAAATAATAAAATATATGTTTTATATACACACATATATTAAAAATATATATATAATTAAATATTTTCACTACTCTAATCTGATGAGTTAGAAGTATTTCCTCACCTTGCAGCTGCTCCTACCCTATGGGTACCAGGTGATGCACTGGGTGCTCCAGGTTTGGTGACAAAATGAGGATGTGCTGCTGAACTATGTCCTACCTGCTCTGCCCTCCCATCTACACCACGGCTGCATCCCTCCAGCCTTAATAAACAGGACTCTAAACAGTTAGGATTCTAAACTATGCCTAAAGATTTTACTAAAGAAACAACATAGAAAAGGAAATGAAAGAAAAAGCTCAAGCCACTTGCAGAAGTCACAGTGTGAGAGCTGCTGACACACAACCAGCTCTCACACTTTGAGGCAATCAACCTGTGCCAGCAGAGGCCCCTGCAGCAACTAAAGACACAAGCTGAGCCTGGTGCCTACCTTGATGCCAATGTTGACACATTCTGCATCCAGGATGTTGAGGACTCGTGAGGTGAGCCCGTCACCTTTGTCTCTGGCCAGCCAGCACTTACACACGAAGTTGTACATGACGCCTTTGGTGGGCACGACGATGGTGAGCTCTTCCATCAGCCAACAGCTCTCAGGGGTGGCACCATCGTGCCCCACCTGTGGGAGTCAGAGGGAAAATACCTCCTGGTTAAAGGAAGACTAAGAGTCCACAACACCATCCCACAAACCGCTTCCACAGCAGGATCACAGCATCAGAGGATGTTCAAGGTTGGAAGGGACCTTAAAGGTCATCCAGTCATGTAAAGGGACACCTCCCACTAGACCAGGCCTTATTCAATCTGATTTTTAAAACTGCCAGGGATGAGACATCCACAGCCTCCCCGCGCAAGCTGTGCCAGGTCCTCGCCACACTCAGAGTGAAAAACTTCTTCCTAATATCTAACAGAAATGTCCCCTCTTTCAATTTGTACCCATTACTCCTTGCCCTATCACTACAGTTCCTGACGAAAAGCCTCTTCGCTGGCTTCCAGATAGACCTCTTCAGATACTGGGAGGTTGCCATGAGGGAGCTCTGGAATAGTGCCATTGCTACCTGACAGGCAAGATGTCAGTGTACATGGCAGCTGCTGTGGGCAAGGGGGCTTAGGTCAGCACCTGCTGAGCATGAGGGAAGGCAGGACACTGCCAGTCCCCCAGAAAAGGCAAGGAAGACCAGACTGACCTACATGAAAACATGTCCAGCCTCTTACTATTCTGCTTCTGCTCCCTTGATCTCCATCTGCTCATTTGCAGTTGTCAGCAGACCCATTTCTCCACCTTTCCAAGACCTTCCACTGCTATTACCACACTCTAGAAGTGACTATTCAAAGCTTCACAGCCAAGAGGAAAGACGCAGCTCAGCGAACACCCCCTTGTGTTATTCAAACTCTCCTTCCCTCACAAATCCACATGTAAGTCAACTATATGCATGAGGCTGTTTCTCTGCTTCCTATCTGCTTAGACTGCAAAAGCTCCATGTTTGTACAGGAGGCAGCAGATGGAGCTTACATCTGTAGCTGGTTCATTTTCCAGGACCACCTCCTCCAGGCGCAGGAGTGATCCATCCTGGAGAGCAGGAAGTCACACAAGAGTGGCCACAAGACTGCATGGATGAACAATGAGCTCCTGACAAAATTTAAGTGGAAAAAGGAAGAATACCAGAGGTGGCAGTGGGGGAAGAAGGCCTGGAGAAATACAGAGATGCTGCACAAGTGTGCAGAGATGTGTTTATGAAAGCCAAAGCCCACCTGGAGCTGAACCTGGCGAGGGCCATGAAGAGCAACAAGCAGTGTTCCTACAGGTATATCAGCAGCAAAAGGATGCTGATAGTGCAAATTTCTACAAGAACCTGCATGTGCCTCTTAAAGAAGGTGGACAGTTCATCCCAGGGCAGACTTAGAAGTAATATGTCCCAGCTGAAGTCAGACATCAGTCAGATAGTCATTCTAATGAGCTAACTGCACATAAAAGGTTGAATAAAAGACCTACCTGCACTTCATAATTTTCAGAGCAAGTGCTGTTTGTGTCATTGCTAGGAAAATGAGGTCCTTAGTTCTTGATGGTTTTTGGTTTTAAATTATAAGGATATTTAAGGTGGCTCAGAAAATAATTTTTAATAACAGATTCATCTAGGGTGATATGTCTGCAGTATCTCTTTTTTTTTTTTTTCTTTCTCCCGAAAAACAATTGATCTCTTTTATCTGGCTGTCTCAGCCATCACTGCTATTAAGAGTATTATTGCTATACTAATGTCTGTGCAGCTGCAGAAAATTAGAGCTAACCACTAGGGAAATTCAAGTCTACAATGGATGCATTAATCCTCCAATTCTTGGGGTGTGAGGTGAATGGGAATATAACACTTGCCTTCCCATTTCCTCCCTGCCAGCTTGGCTGAGCATCTCCAAACCCAAAGGCCCCCTGAGAGTTTGCATGCAGCCTCCAGAGTTTTGTTGCAGGATGGCATGGATGAGGCAGAGTAGAAAGTTCGGGGCAACAGTTCTGCAGCGAAGCAGGGACAAAGCAGCTGGAGGGAGAATCCCAATGAGCCTATCAAAATTTTCTGGTCTTTTGGATTTGTTACACATTGCTCAAATTACAGAACCCCAGAATGGTTAGGTTTGGAAGGGACCTTAAGGATTATCTTGTTCCACCCCCTGCCATGGGCAGGGACACCTTCCACTGTCCCAGGTTGCTCCAAGCCCTGTCCAACCTGGCCTTGGACACTTCCAGGGATGGGGCAGCCACAGCTTATCTGGGTAAAGCATCGTTCCAAGACATTGCTAGGTACCAGATTTCCACAGAAACTTTTAACTTTTTTTTTTTTGGTATCAGTGACTGGCCAGAACAAAACATCATTTGCATTCAGCTGCGCACAAGCAGAATTCCAAGAACCTCAAGAACAATGTTGTAAATTCTGGGATGAATTCAGCCTGTGCCAAGTCTTACTTATGGCTGGACTTTTAGAGCAGAGCATCAGGATTTGTCTTTCAGTTCCAGGCAAATCTTTAGACAGACCATGCCAGTACAGTGAGTGATCCCAAGCCACAGCCACACCAGCAGCGTAGCCTGGACGTGAACACCGATATCACAAGTTGTTTGGGATGAGATGTTTGAACTAAATCAGAACGGCAGAATTTCAAAGGCAGGTAGAGCCCTGGGCTGTTTGAAAACCTTTGCAATTTGTTCCTACTGTCCTTGAGAGACTGTTGAGTAATTCACAGGCACTGCTGAGTACTTCACATCGCTAAGATGCACAGTTTGTACCCAGCAGCTCACAACCACACAGAAACTGAACACAATGGCAGAGGCAAAATGTGAGAGAGTTTTTCTGCGGAAAGAAAGAAGGAAAAGAAGAAAACCAAAACTGATTTTCTACTTGTTCTGAAAAGTCCAGTCAATGCTAGAGAGACCTGAGGGTCGGGTCCCTAGTCACCGAGGGACTGGACTTGCACCTGCAACACTTGTATGTCCTTGATTTTACTCTGTGATGGAGAAAGGCCTTAAACCAGAAGAGGTTTATAAAAACAAACCAGTGCATGGCTCTTCTGGGCATACCTGTGTCTCTCTGCAGCAACAACAGTCTAGGAACAGAGAAACTTCCTTTAACTGGAAGAAGAAATATTAATTAATATTAATATAAAGAGCCTACACCAAATAACTTGTATTATTTATTTTCACGTCAGCATGCCTATTAAGGCACACCAGTAGTAAATATTACATCTGTAGGCTCACAAGACAGGTATAAATGGTCCCCTTTCAAATTACTTCATGTTCTTCTGTTTCTGCTTCCACTAGAGTGTATTTGCAGCAGGAGAATAATACCAAACTGGAAGTGGCATCACGCTGCAAATCCTGAGATCCTGCTAAATTGTACAGTCTGCTGCCTGGGTTATACAGAGTGCTCCTGGAAACTTAATCTTCACACCATCCTATTTTCACATGGGAACTCGTACTCAGAACTTTTCACCTGCTACAGAAACAGACAAATGCCAAATCTAAGAACGAACTGTTCCTCACTTCTCCCAAGTAGATAACTAGCAATTTTCTGCAATGTCCCTGAACACTGCAATTTTCTGCAAGGAAAATGCGGGCTGATTCCATGGCAACCACGGCAGACTGGCACATCGATGTCATCGCTGGGACACGGATCAACAAGAAGGAACCTTCCAGGCAGAGGGCACTGCGCGAAGGAAGGCAGAAGGCCACGAGCAGATGGCTCCTCCAGCCATGAGCTGGTGGGGGCTTGCAAACCAGAAGGGAAAAGTGACCCAGAGGTGAGGCAGCAGACTGGTGAGATCACTGAGGACAGGGGTGAAGGAGTGCAGGAGAGCACCACCCAACTTGAAAGATATATGTTATTCCTCTTTCGAGCTCTCTACATTTGATTTGCAACCTTTTATCTTCTTTCCCATTCGTATTCCATTTCAAATTATCTTTTGCCTTGTCTCTGCCTATTTCAGAGTATCTGCTCCTACTTTCTTCTATTCTCTACCCGTTCCTCACCCTGCTCTCTGTCTTCTAACACCCCTTTCTATTTCTTTCTTCAACCTGCTCTTTCTGTGCCTCTGACACCCAGGGGTGATGCTGTCTTTTTCCTCCCTCTCTGCCCCAGCCCATGGCTGTTTCCACGTGCACACAGTCTGGAAGAGAAGGATTTATGCACTTGATTCACTGTCAAAGTTTGACCTTGAGATGGTCTAGATGGAAAGTGCCACTAATGCTCATGATAACCAGGCACTTGGAGTGCATTAGGAAAATGGCTTGATAATAAACTCAAATCTAATTGGGAGACTTCTCAAGGTGTCAGAATTCATTTCTTGAATGAAAGGTAATGTGAGTGTCTCAGTCTCTCACCTGCTACAACAGGGCATACAACTGCAGAGATTTTCTAAGTTAGGATTTTTTTCTTTCCATTTTTTTTTTTTTCACTTGTCTCACTCCAAATATACAAGCACACACATCACATGGTAGGTTTACTTCCACAGAGGGCATGGGGTAAAAATGAAATTAAATAGGCTCCTGAAGTCCTCAGAAGCTGTGGGTTTCAGCCCCTGAGGGGCTGGAGCCAGCTTTCAGGAGATGGAAGTGCCATATGAAGCAAGAATGATGTACGCAAACACTCTGGAATATTCATGTGAAGTTTAAGCTCAGTAATGGAAAGTCTATGCAAATTGTGCCTCCCTGAGCCATTGCAGAAAAAATGGTTCCTGTAACAAAATCTATTTGTGCACGTTACCAACAAATGATGATTAATTTTCTTCTCTAAGCCTGGGTCCTCCAAGCTGTGAAAACAATTTTCATGTTTAGCTTGAAAATTATACAAGATGTGTTTCTCACTGCTGGCACAATTTATGAAACCCAAATGGAAGTGATGAAAAAAAAAACCAGGTAGGAAAAAGACTGAAGGAGAACTGCATCCTGGGAGCCTTCACTGCATCTGTCAATAAGAGGGGTTGAGTAAGAAAAAAAAAACAGTGCTGGAGATGGGACAAAACTGAGACATGTTAAAACTTCTTTATAATTCACCATTATCTTCTGCCTCACACGGATCCTGGTTTTGTCGAGCCCCACTTATTTTCATGTTCAGACACATGTGAAATCTCATTAGCACATCCCTGTTTACATTCCTTTCAGACCCAGGAGCCTCTCCTTCACTGCTAAGAATAAGAGGAACGTGTGCTTTCTTTGGCCACGTATCTCACGCTACACTCACAGTGTTACCTCCACTTTTTTGATCTCTCCAACATCCAGGCCCCAAACTGAGAATTTCTCCACGGAGCCATCCGCAAACTCGTCTTTTCCTTCCGGGAGATCCAGCCAGAGCCTCTCTGTCTGCGCCTTCTGGGGTCCCATGATGATGATGAACACCCGGCTGTCGGTGCTGGAGTCATACTCTGTGCCTGTTGTGATGGTGACGTGGTACGGGATCACTGCAACGAACAGGGGTTTATTCATCAGAAAACCCACGCATCTGTATGAGGCTTGAGGAAACCAGGGACTCATCCCATCAGAGGGAGCAGTTGTGCGTGTTAAATAGGTTCACATCCCATTGAATTCATTTGGAGAAGCGATAACATCATGCTTTGTTGGGTTACAAGTGTGCTTTGGAGACTTCTTCCCCATGGCACGCTTGGGACTGAATTCTGCAAGGGTTAATTTCCCCAGACAGCCCTACTGGCTGCAAGGGGGTTATAAGTCCAGATTTCTCCCTAATGGATGACAGAACAGCAAAGGGCTTGAATCCTTATTGACACCAAGAGACCTTCCTGAAGATGAGTCTGAGCACCTAAATCTTAAACAGGCTATTAGGCCAAAATGATCTTACACTCCCTGTTCAATAAAGACAAATAAATCTATGCTGACTCCAAGGTAAGCCATCACTGGCTGAACGTCCCAATACAACCACAAATGCTCTCCTTTGTGCCTCATTCAAGGATTGCTGTGATCTATGGGGCAGCTCAGGGTTTCAGCACCACTTTACAAATCCAGGCAGACAGAGAATAATCCTTGTATTAAAGGTAAGTCACTCGGTAATTCTATGCATTACGTAATAATTTTGGTGAGGGGAAAAAACCTTCAGGCCAAGGCTTGGGAAAGAGGAGGTGGTTTTTCTGTGGTTTTCAGAAATTTCAGTTCAGCTGTTAAAAGGGAGGAAGTGCCAGACTGCTTTTCAAGGGCTTTCCAAAAGCTCATTTGGGTAAGCCAAGCAGGCGGTGCAGAATTAGTCGCTGAATACTCGTTTGATTTCTCAGAACATTTGTGCAGGGCTGTTCAAACAGTTCTGACAAGACTCAGAGCTCTGAAACTTGCTTCGTCACAGACTTAAAACAGCCTGGCTTCATCATCACTTTTTTGATTAAAAAAAAGAAAGGGGGGGGTGTTATATGTTGACAAAAAGTTTGGTTGGTTTTTAAATTATCCAAGATTGACATCTAATTTTGCTTTATAATAAATAACAACATTTTTGAGGTGGAGGTTGTGCTCAAAACTCATATCAGACTCAGAATATTTGTGCAGCATCAGGGAAGGCATGAATTCATGCTCACCAAATCTGTTCTTAGCTCTGGACAGAGCAGAAACCAAAGAGATTCATTCAGCCCCAATTAGAGGATTTTGTGTACCAACACAAAACGAACTGATGATTAGGCAAGATTTATTCTCCCCTTTATGGTATAATTTACATTTCAGTGTGTGCATCAGCATAATGATATGCAATGCATTTAGCAGGAAAAAGGGTTTAGCTGTAGTCAAGGCAGATTATATAAGAATATATCGAGCAGTCATGTTTAGATCAGCTCCAGACTTTCCAATAAAGTGTATTTTGAGTAGGAACAAAATTTCCTTTAACACGGTTTTTATCCTGTTCTCCTGTGACAGACCAAGTTCAAAGAACTACTGGCATTTCCATCAAATGTTGCATCCTCAAGCCAAACTACCTGAAACATCCATAAAAAAGAACTATGAGTAATCATCCTTTTCCACTTTAAACAGTGAATACAGAGATATAGAGTAGCTTGATACCAGCCAGCAGGAAACACTGTTTGCTGCTCTCTCCTTCAAAAAAACTGGAAAAGGGATCCTTTAATTTGTTTATCTCTCCTCCCTGTTGCCTCCCTCTTTCTCTGGGACTCACAGTTCCCTTTTTTCAAACACGAGAGGATGCAAAACCTTGGGGAAGTGGCCACAGCAGGACACCACAGGTCCTCCAGCCCATCTCCCTCTGCCCTGTTCCCCTGAGTTCCAGCACAGAGGTCAGGCTGCTCGAGGGCATGTGTTCCCCTCCCAGTGGGGTGGGTTTCCTTAGGGGTGCATCCATACCATCCTCAGCACTGTTTTCTAGCATGGAGCAGTGTTCCCAGCTCAGACCTAAGCAGGATCCAAGCCAAGAGGTCCTTCCCCCGTGCTCCATCCTCACATCATCTCCTGCCCCTCAAAGGCATTTGCCAGTTCGGTCATGACAGAGTCAGGACTGGGCTGCTCAAAGGTTCACTCCCTTTCCCAGGCAACTCCCAGTACCACTTTCCTAATCAACTCATTAACAGCTGGCTTTTTATCCAGCTCAGGAGGTGGTTGTCTGGCTCATGCAGTCCATCTTATCTGGCATTCCTTCAGGAAGAAGTTTCCCTAATGAGGCCACGTCACTGAACAGAGACACTGGTGATGACAAGCTCCAGGACTCAGAGATGAGAGACCACCCTGGCATAATGGGGATGGTGGGAATGGTCCTAGCTCTGCTGGAGAGGGCTTCTCAGGGGAAATGCTGATGTTTTACCCATTACTTATGAAATGGCACAGAATGCCAATGTGGCAGATGTTATCCATTGTCACACCACAGGAGTAATATCAAGAAGGGACATGGGAATCATTTATTTATTTTATTTTATTTTATTTGAGAACAATGTGGGATAACAAAAGAAGGGTTGCCCCAAGACACATGGGTTGCAGACCAGGTTAAGCAATGTGCAGCATTGTGTCTGTCCCCAGCTGAAAGGTGTGGGACATGCCATCCAGGCATCACACCACAGCAAGCTACTGGGCATCAGATGAGCTGCAGTAACCATCTGTGTGAGTCTCCTCAGATAGCTTCCCCTTGGAAGCTATCTTAAACTCCTGAGGCAAATTATGTAATTTACACGTTGCTTAACATGGAAATTTAGGATAAGTTTCATTATTTTGCACTTGCTGTGGATTAAGAGCACATAGGCAGACAGGAACTGTGATGCTGCCCAGTTAGTTGTTACAACACGGAACTGTAGCCACACATCTAAACATTAATCTGAAGCTAAAGACCTTGTGTAGGATGTCAAAAAACCTTAGGTGCAGTTTAGCTGGTAAGTCATTGCCCTGGAACACAAAGGCAGTCAAAAAAAGAAGAGTATATAAATCACAGAGACACAGAATCATGAAAAGCATGGGTTGCAAGGGACCTTAAAGCTCATCTTGTTCCAATCTCCCTGCCATGGGCAGGGACACCTTCCATAGATCAGGTTGCTCCAAGTCCCATCCAACCTGCCCTTGGACACTTCCAGGGATGGGGCAGCCACAGCTTCTCTGGGCAACCTGTGCCAGTATTTTCACCACCCTCAAGGTAAAGAGTTTTTTCCCAATATCCCACCTAATGCTGTCCTCTTCCAGTGTGAAGCCATTCCCCCTTGTCCTGTCACTCCAGGCTCTTGTTAAAATTCTCTCTCCTCCTTTTTTGTAGCTCCCTTCAGGTGTTAGATGGCTGCAATCAGGTCACCCTTTTCACCCCCCAGCAGCCCCAAGTCCTTCTCCCCGTGGCTGCTCTCCATCTGCTCATCCCCAGCCTGGGCTGATACTGGGGATTGTCCCAGCCCACATGCAGCACTTGGCCTTTTTTCACCTCGTGTGATTATGAGGTGATGAAGTTTAAAAAGGAAATATGGATGTGCTGGGAGAAGTTGGCTATACAGCTTAACTTCTGCTGAAGCACACTCATCTTTCAGGCTCCCTTCACAGCCAGGACAGAGACAGAACCTGCTCAATTTGCCCACTTCTTTTTTGGTGCCAGCCAAGCAAGACCAGGCTCCCTGTGTTAAGGTGGCCTTTGCAGACACAGACTGGCATATTTCACTTTTTACAAAGTGAAACACAGAAACGGGTTTTTCTTTTATGTTCAGTTTTGCCTTGTCTCAGAAACAGGAGTCTAAAGATAAAACTTTACACTAGTGCCACCAACTCTTTCCATCAGTTATTTGAGCAGAAAACTCAGCCCAAAGTTCACGAACTCCCTGCCTTTCAGCAGACCTTGCTTCTTTGCTCAGTACTTAGACAGACAGCCTTCTAGAAAAGAACTGAGCACTCTCAGTGAAAACTTATTTTCTGAGAGCCAAGAAACTTGCCTGTACTATTGCTCAGCTCTCCATATCCCCCTCCCCTTTCAACACAACAGCTGTTGTGATGCAGCTACATGTGGCAAGGAGAAAACATGAAGGGTTCTAAAATAAATCACATCTAAGTTCATACGAAGTAAACATCCTTGGTGATGAACCACCTGATCATGAAAAGGGAAGGTGGCTTAAACGGGACAAATAAGGTCTCGAGAAATTCAAACACACCTTTGGCAATTCAGATCTAACGTGCTGCATGAAATACCATCTTGAGCAGGTCAAAGAAACAGGCTGGAAACATTGAAGTTGGTGTGAAATACATGGCTTTTCCCACTGCTGGGGTCAGAGAGCTACAGGAAAAGCAACAAACACAGAAACACGAGCCCTGATCCGGCCTTTCCCAAAGCAGTCACGACACAAGGAGAAGAGAAATAATTTGTCCCACCTCTCCTTGACGTGCAGCAGGATGAACGCAGCCCATCAAGCACTGGAAGCCAAGGACACATGGATGCACAACAAGCAAACACTCGTGCATGCTCACTCACTTGAGCCTTCTTCTGCTGCCTTGACCAGGCTGGATTTTTTGGTCTCCTTCAGGTTTGCGTTGCTGTCCTGACTGGACACGCTGAGGCAGGAGCCACCCAGGCTGTTCCGCTCGCCCTCATAGCTCTGTTTGGAAGGCATGTGTGGGGACAGGAGTGAGACTGAGAGCTCACAGGTGCTGTCAGCTGTTCCCATGCGCCTCCAAGAACTACCTGAGAAGAAATCCCTGTAGTTCCCCAGGTACTTTTTTGCTTAGTGTAGCTCAAGTCAACGTGACTTGTAATTTACTGCTGGTCATTCGTTTACTTCACTGGTAACCCTGACAGGCCATTTTGGACGTGTGTTATAATAAAAGAAAATACAATAGACCTAACAGACTTTGTTGGTGAGTTGTGTTTTTTTTCTCTGCTACCTGCGTGAGCAGTAGGAAACTCAGATGGATGTAGCAGTGCCAGAATTCAGAGAATCATAGGACAGTTTGGGTGGGAAGGGACCTTAAAGATTATGCCATTCCAACCCCCCCTGCCACATGCAGGGACATCTTCCACTAGACCAGGTTGCTCCAAGCCCAGTCCAATCTGGCCTTCAACATTTCCAGGGATGAGGCAGCCACAGCAGCTCTGGACAGCCTGTGCCGGAGTCTCACCTCCCTCAAAGGGAAGAATTTTTTCCTAATATCTGCTCCAAACCTACTGTCTTTCAGTGTGAAATCCTTCCCCCTTGTCCTGTTGCTACATGCTCCTGTAAAAAGTCTCTCTCCATCTTCCTTGTAGGCTTCCTTAAGGTACTGGAAGGCCACAGTTAGGTCACCCTGAAGTTTCTCTTCTCCAGGCTGAACCATCCTAATTTGCTCAGCCTTCCCTCACATCAGATCCCTCTGATCAACTTGGTGCCTCCTCTGGACTCACTCCAGCAGTTCCATGTCCTTCCTGTGGGATCAGCCCAGGACACTGGAGGGTTCTGGGCTGTGCCATGTCCATCCTCTCCCCTAGCCATCACCCCCAAGTCCTTCTCCCCAGGGCTGCTCCTCAGGCACAGGTCAAAGAGCATAAGAGGCAAAGAACTGCAGAGCTGAATAATACCCAACATCTGTTGTACTTGAAGGGCTACTGACAATGTCTGTGGTGCCATCGTCCAACAAATGTGAGGCTCTTACCACACAGTCCCATAATTAAAAAAAAAAAAAAAAAAAAAAAAGAGAGTGATTAGCTTTTTAGTTTTTCCTCACTGTGAACTGATATGAGCAGCGGGGTGAGAGCGTGACCACAAGCACTCGCAGCATTGTCTGCTGCACTTTTATGAGGGAGCATATGGCAACACTCATCCATGGTGTAACTCCTCTTACATCCGCTCTGTTGCATCCAGGATGAGTCTGGGCCAACTCCACTGATGATAATTTCAGTGGTAACTGTCAATTAAAATGTCACTGTATTTTGCAAAGTGGACTCCTTAAATACAATGAACTTATAATCAGCTGCTTTATTATGTCTCACTCTATAGAAGCAAGAGAAGTCTATTAATCTTGTTTGCTAATTTTACTTAGAGCATGTACCTCGAATTCCAATTAGCTCTGCTAGGCTGATAAGCCACAGAATGTGCGCAAGTAGAAAAGGCATTTCACCAAAAAAAAAAACATTTGATGCTTTGAGTGGTAGCAAAGAGACATGGCTTTTTATGTTTGGCAACGCTGGAATAGGGAGCTGAAAAGATAAACCCATCCAGTCCAGTGAGGATGAAGTCAAAGGACTCCAGATTTTGGCTTCAGGACTTTGAATAGTGGGACCCATCAGTAACCTTCGTGGGCACAGCAAGGACAGCAGCAGGGAAATATGCTCTGCTGTGCATCAGCAAGGTACTGAGCTCTCATCTGAAGAGTTCCACTTACACTCCTTGATTTTTCTGTTGAAATTGCAAATTACAGAGCTGGTGATAATGGGCTGAGAGTGGCCTGACTTTCTGCTCTTGTCTGAAAATCAGAAATTCATTTTGGATAAGCCAAAAAAAACCCTTTAAGTCCATAACGAGCTGTCTTGGACTTCAACCAGGTATTCAACAATTTTATTTCTATGAGTAG
This sequence comes from Empidonax traillii, assembly GCF_003031625.1. Lineage (NCBI taxonomy): Eukaryota > Metazoa > Chordata > Aves > Passeriformes > Tyrannidae > Empidonax > Empidonax traillii. Next base: position 5,275,062 of record NW_020955203.1, read on the forward strand.
CAGTGGGATCTGCTTTGAGCCATAACTTTACCTGTTCATAAAGTGTGCGCTCTATCTTTTTGTCCTCTTTCTTTTTGGAGAGCCAGCGCTCGCACAAGAAAACAAATGACTCCTCTGTGGTCTCATCCAGGATCTCCACTTTTTCCAGAAACCAGTCAGGGCTGAACATGCTGTTATCGTGACGAATCTTGATCTTGTACAAAATGCCAAGGTCCACAGCTTCTATAGTGAACGTGTCCTCCTGCAGAGTGTTCAAGAGCAGTTGATTCTGTTAGAAAGCTCTCAACAGATCATCTACTGAACAAAAGCAGAGAAGAGAGACTGCAGAGCACATGTGTTTAAATTCCATACTGCAGGGTGGTGTTTGGATAAAAGCTTTATACATGCCTTACAGAGGCATATCTGTAAGCTGAAACTGTTCTGCAGGGAAGTGTTTTAAAGGCTGTCTCTGCCAGGAGGGCAGCTGCAAAAACCATCACTTTTGCAACCAGTTAGAATATTGAAAGCCTGGGACATTTTTAAGTTAGAGTATGCTTCCCTTTCTAATCCAATTAGATCTGTATGGACAATCCAGATATCTTTGCCATCATTATTATCAGAGTATCTCAATACGAGGCTGTGACTGTGACTTGTGGACTGAGCACAGAGTATCGCTTTTGGTGTTATTTTCTCAAACACAGACACAGTTTAGGTCCCATAAACTTATCATCCTTTGTGGTGAATTCCAACATATACTGTAAACGTGCAAATCCATTGCACAGGGGCTGTGGGAATGAGAGACCCCAGAATTTGTGTGCTTCCAAATCTGCAGCCAACAGCTGAAGCCAGTTTATATGGACCAAGCTCATAATTTGTCCATCAGTGACTTCACAGGAACATCTGCCTGTTTGCTGCAGTGCCTGTCATTTCTAATACCCAGCTGACAATCCATACAAAGCATTTCAAGAGATAATGAATGTGGTAAATGGAATCAATCAATCCATCCCTCATAGGAAAACTCAGCCTATAAAGACAGCCATGGACTTGTTAGGTTAGAGACTGAGAAATGGAAAGTGCTATTAACCCACTGTGTTTGTACCTGCCCTCTCTCGAACTTGTTGAAGTTTGTTTCAGATTTACTGAGTTTTCTCTCTCCCATGTCCCCCAGATCTCCATAGATGTTTAGGAAAACATTAGCATCCGTCCCAGCACCATAGATATCCCCGGTGAACACACTGATCTTGTACGTGTGAACTGCAGAATGAAACAGAGACATGATTTCTGATCTGAAGGTGAGCTGCTAAGATATATGTTAGATACTGAATTCACCTGAGAAAATGGCCCCCAAATTTTCTACTCATTGCTCAGTTCTTGGTGGTTCTAAATCCCATATGGCTTTTCCTTTCAGGTTTCTGATCCAAAGGCTAGAGAAACGCTGGGCTGAAATTTGCTGACTTTCCTTTTCGTGTTCTAATCAATGCCTGTGCGTTGCTTTGATCACGTAGTTCACGGTTAAAAATACAAAGAATCATTATGGTTATTACTGGATGGGAAGTCGATAGAGGGGAGGGAACTCAGCACCTTTTCACATGGAGGTTTGAGGGACACAGATCTGAGAACAAGTCATTCAGTGCTGTGAATCCTTAATACTCCATCTTCCATAAACAAACTCTGGGGATTCAGATGTGCAATTACTACAGGAGTTAATGGCACGTGTCTCTATAAATTCCCCAAACAGACAGAGAACAGGTTTCTCGGTCCTTTTGCTGAGACAGTATTTAATTAAGGACGTATTGAAGCTGTGCTGTGTAAGTACCCTTTCTCTTTAGCTTGCTCAATGATGAGACAATAAAACCTCATCAAGCCTTTAGTAATGTGCTTTACTAAACCTGTTAAATACTCCTATTTTTATTTTGCTACTCTTCTCCCAATTACACGGGGAAAACAAACAGTTACTGAAAGCATCCTCTCCAGGAGAACAGTGAGGGACTGTACAAGACTCTGATTACCCTGGTAGCATATGAGCCATGGAAAATGCCTCCTTGCAAACCCCAGGGCAATGCAAATTAGGAAGAGGCACAAAGTCTTAGTTAGGATTCTGTGTATGTTAACAGCACTGAAGAGCATTGCTATATTGTCTTTTTCTTCTTTCACAGTAAAACAGACCCTATTTTGCTTTGTCATCCGTGAACGATTTCCATTGATTTCTCTAAGAAACGGATCAGAGTCATCACCGGTGAACATCCATCAGACCAGGTGCAGTGCTGAGTTCTCTGGTTTGCCTCTTCACATGTGTCCTACAGAGGTACAGCTTCGTATTTGAGAGGCAGCTGCTACATTAATAATGAAGGAAGTCTGATAAGTCAGTGCATCCTTCTTTGGCTTTTGCTTGCCAGTTCTAGAGACCTTCAGGACTGAAATGCAGCCTGTTATAAAAAGAAAGATGATCCACAGGCTGATTTTCCCTCATTGTCACTTACACTGTGTCACCGCCCAGGATGAATCCGGACTCACAGAGGTGCAGAAGATATAATTCTCCTCCCAGATATTTTGTATCTAAAGCAGAAGTTCCCAAACTTAGCCCTAGATCCCAGCCGGAAGAAACCTTCAGTTATCCGAAGTTTCTATTCCACAGACCGTAAAAACTTGGTTTAAGGCTTTGCCTTTAGAAGGAAAAATGAGTCACCTAGGTTGGTTAACACATGGTAACTGATGCAAGGTAAAGCAACAGAAATTAGTAAGTTAAAGAAAATGTCATGCTGGCATCTAGAAGTCGTGGAACTGTTGAATCATCGATTTGTTTGGGTTGGAAGAGACCTTTAAAGGCCATCTAGTTCAACTCCCCTGCTGTGGGCAGGGACACCTTCCACTAGAGCAGGTTTATCAGAGCCCCATGCAACCTGAGCTTGAATGTTTCCTGGAACAGGGCAGCCACAGCTTCTCTGGGAAACCCTTACCAGTGTCATGACACTTAGTAACCGATTTTAAAGTCGTCTCTGCCTCTGTGGGAAGAAAAAAGATGTTGCATGAGCTACCACCAGTTTCTAACAGGAGGAAGGAGGACACCTCCCTGTTCTACAGGCACAGTGCAAAGGCTCCAGCCTTCCTCCCAGCAAGGCCCCTCTTCCCTTGGCAATGCAAAACACTGATAATCCATAAAAATTCCACCCTGACAATGTTCTACTGTAAATGCAAATCAGACTCTGAAAAAGAAAAGAAACAGTGAGAGAAATTATTTTCTCTGTTGAATCATCTTGTTGCCAGATGGGAGAATCAAGAATGGAAATGGCAGCTGAATTCCTTTTGCACTGCTCAGGATGAGGAAGGTTCATGACCTCTCTCAAGGGCAGAATGAGCTCGGAGAGGGAAAAGGAGTTCCTTTCTTGGAGGAAAAAGAGGTAAGAACAGCTGGACATACAGAAAAGCAATGATTTAGGGGTGAAAATTCAGTTCTTGCTCACTTGTTTCAGCTGCCAGTAGGACCAAACACTGAATATCAACACTTTGTAAGATGGGCTCAGAACCGAGCAGGAATTTATTTGCCTCCTCAGAGGCACTTTAACGAGGTGAAAGTGGCTGCACAGTTCCAAATTTCTTAAGGGTGTCCATTTGTGCCTGAAGGGCAGCAGGGAAATCAACTCTGGGAGGAGGAAAGAGGAGCATAAATCAGACTGGTAGGGTAGGAAAAGAAGGGGCAGAGTGCACAGGACAGGTGAGCTGGGCAATCAAGCAGAAATGCTAACTCAGCCTGGAAGACAAGACGTAAAAATTTTGCTGGGCATCAGAGGAGACATGCAAACTATGTCTGTGTAGAAGGGTGCCTGTGACAAGTTCTTAAAAGCCCTACAGGCAAATGATGATGTTATTGCATAGAAGCGTTTCAGGTGTAAGAGAGGCCAGGGAGGAGAAAGGGAAAGAAAAGTGAACGGTTGTACCAGTGTGTCACATTTGCCTGAGCCACACATCTGAATGTTTTGCATCAGAAAAAAATCAGACAAAATTAGTCACTAACTACTCCTAGGATCATATTACCTTCCAAGGGGTCTTCGACTTCTTCCTCTATTTGCTTGAGTGTCCCATCCTTCATGAGTTTTTCAGTAAAAATATCAGACGGTACCAGTTCTCTGACAGTCTCGCCGTCGTCCTCAGACTTTGCCAGCCATCTTTCACATGGAAATGTGATAGTTTCTGAGCCCTGGAGCAAACACGACAGAGATAATCACTTCAAAACAACACGAACACATGCTAGCATCTCCCCTTTGAAAACACCCCGACACTTCCATCTCGTGCATGTGTGTGTGTGTGTGTGTGTGTGTGTGTGTGTGTGTGTGAGGAGGCAGACCTGAAATAGCGCACAGAAATGTATTTCCTCCAGAAAGAGGACATCTGAGGACTCTGAGATGAAGCACTGAATACGCAGCAGAGAACAGTATTCCCAATGGCTGCGTGACAGTGGCTTGTATGATCCAGTAGATCCCTGCCCTTCCCAGTTTTAAAAGTGTTGCAAATTCCTAATCAGGACTGCACCATTCCTGTTGAAGCCGAGTTTCACTGAGACTCTGCAATCCCCCTTCAGCCCTTACTCAGGCAGTGTTCTCTTTGAAGCCAGTGGGGCTTTTTCTTTTGAGCTCAATAATTCAGGATTTTGCCCTATAATTCTGTGACTCAAGCTGGTTTCCAGGCAATTCCCATACATTCATTAAGGGGAGAAAAACACTGATTTAATTTTTGATCTTTTGTTTTGACTTCAATTTGGTGGAAACAAATATGATTTATATCATGAAACAGACAAAAACAATAGAACATGTGGTTTGCACTCAGTAAACAAAATCAATCCCAGACTATTCATTAAGAACAGACTCCCATAAGGCCTCCAAGATGGTAAGATGCTGGAGGTTTTGAGTGCTGGGGACCCCAGGCTATGACTCCATAAAGAAAGGGACATGAACCACCAGCCAAGTTTGCAGAGGTCACAAGCCTGAACTGAGGAAAAAAAACTCATAAGTTAATTTTAATCTCACAGTAACTAAATAAAGAAGAAAAATGGCCCTTTCTTTACTGTCAGCTTCATAATTTCTCTCTTGCACAGCACAGGGACCTTCTGCTCTTTCCAGTGCTTTGTGTGTCATCACTTTCATGCACAACACACCAATGTATGTTAATAAAATCATGGGATGGTTTGGATTGGAAGGGACCTTAAAGATCATCTCGTTCCAACTCCCTGCTGTGGGCAGGGACACCTTCCATAGACCAGGTTGCTCCAAGCCTCGTCCAACCTGGCCTTGGACACTTCCAGGGATCCAGGGGCAGCCACAGTTTCTCTGGGCAACCTGTGCCAGGGCCTCACCACCCTCACAGCCAGGGATTTCTTTCTGATATTGAACCTAAAACTCTGTCATAGTGAAGCCATTCTCCCTTGTCCTGTCACTCCATAGCGTTGTCCAAAGTCCTCCTCTAGCACTCTTGTAGATGCCTTGTTATGCATAATTTTCACCTTAATTACTGTTTTGTGATTATTTATCAAGCCAATACAGGGTCCTTTCTTCACTACTTTGACTACATAAATACTAAAACATTAATATCCAGTAAAGGAAGCGATCAGCTTTCACTGTAGCAAACTTAAACACTGCTATCACTGTGTACTGCAGCACTGCACTCCCTGGAACTGCCAGATTCTGCCTGTCTTGACACCATCACTAGGGAGAAATGGGTTTTGCACCCAGAAGCAGAGGTGCACTCGAGTCACAGCTAACCTGAAACTAACAAGTTCCTGTCTCATCACACACAGATCCCAGAAAGGTTCATCTGTGGGAGCTGAGCCTCTTGAAGGGGCTTGTGTGACTGTCTTGAGTCTGCATCAGAATTGCCCTTCGAGTCCACACAGCCCAAATCTGCATCTGGCAGTGAAACACCACTTCTGCTCTCTGCTGCTTCCTGCACTGCTGCAGTTCAACCCCAGACTTGCAATGCTTTAACTCCATCAGGGGGCTTGGAGCATGACATACAAAATGGTGTCAAAGAACACCAGCAGCACTTCAGATGATTTCAAATCTTTCACTTTCCAGTGTTATTTGTGCTGTACAAGCAGAGTAACAGCACCTAATGACTGACCAGAACTTCTGGCTCCTCGTTTCTGCACTGGCTTACCTCCTGTTATCTCACCATACTGAGATACTGTGATGAACTGTGCTGATCTCCACACCTACAGATCGGGAAGAGGGGGCTTTCCAGAGTGATGCTTCAGTGCTGAAACTCTCTCCTCCTCATAGAGATCCCACTTCATCACATCTCTCACTGATGCTTTGAACTGCTCCTAAACATTCATACTGTTGGCTGTACCTGCCATTGATGTGAACGCTGTTTATTTGGTAATAGGATATCTAGGGACTCCAGTGACTGCACAGTGGGACATAATGTGCAGTTACAGCAAGAGTTAATTGTATCATTACTGTTAACCACTATGTCATTGCCACAGTTTTTACTGGAGTTTCCTTGTTAGTGATTGCATTAATATTTGTGTGATGCAAAGTGCACTGGTTTATGTTACCAGCGGTAAAATCCTCTTTCAGCCCCGAACAGAATTTGTTTCATTAGAATCTGAGTCTGGCCCTAAGCTAGAAGCAGGGTGTAGTGTGTTGAAAATCAGTGCCTTTCCGTTCTCCAAGTTGTAACAAATGAAATATAATTATCAAATATAATTGGCATGCCAAGACAGAGTTTTTTTCAGCATGCAACAATCCTAGTTTCCTACCCAAGTGCTTTCAATTTAATCTGAAAAGTTGCTGACCTCATTTTTCTTTTGCAGTTTTACAGATACATCTAGAGACATCTTAGCAGTCTAATCAGGTAGCACAGCTTTTAGAAGTGTTGGCAGCATATTGCTATCCTGTGGCAGGTCATAATATCCTGCGGCTGATCAGCGGCATCGTGCAGTGCTCTGCTTTCTTCTTTCTTTCCCATGCCATAATCAAAAGACCAGTAGAATTGTAAACCTCTCCATTCCTAAGCTGTTCAGGGGTTTTCCTCCCTCCCTCCACCTTCAGGTTTCTCACCATCTGCCCTTCAAAGCTGCTGCAATGACTGCAGGGGGAGGGGGGGGCAGCCCCGAGACCCTTCCTGAGGAAATGAAAGAGCACCCAACCTGAAACTCTTGGGTACTTCACGACGTGTAGAAAGAGGCAGCCCAGGAATCTCTTTTCCCTTGGTTTCCACATTCCTCTGCATCTTCCCTAACCCGTGACCAACAACAACATCTCTGAAAATGTAAATTTGTTCAGTAACCTAATGAAGCTTTGCGAGGCAAGTGTTGGGCAATACAGTGCGGGTCTGGTAATGACAGACTGGCAAAAAGGTGATCATGAGAAAAAAATCAGAGAGTATTGCCTTGGGAAGAAGCTTGTACAAGGGGATAGGAGAGTGGGTTGAAGGGAGACCTTCTCCCTCTCTCCAGTTCCCTGAAAGGAACGTGGAGGCAGGTGGGGGTTGTTCTCCTCTCCCAGGTAACAAGTGACAGAAGAAGACGAAATGGCATCATGTTGCATGAGGGGAGGTTTAGGTTAGATTTCTCCCCTGAAAGAAGACATTGTTGTCCAGCTGCCAAGGGCCCTGGTGGAGTCCACATCCTTGGAGGGATTTAAAAGCTGTGTGAATGTGGCACCGGGAGGCATGGGTTAGTGGTGGCCCTGGCAGTGCTGGGGGAATGGTTGTACTTGATGATCTTAGAGGTCTTTTCCAACTTAAACCATTTCACGATTCTGGGGTGAGGAGGGTTCAAGGAAGACCTTTAAGTTGATTGTGTAGCAAAGACAGCAAAACATATCCTGGAAAATCTGAAGGAGGAAGCAAGGTGAGAAGTAGGTTCACCATGGTGGAGCAAGTTGTGTTTACACCAACACTTGATAATTAAAAGCCACTTGAGGAGGGGCCAGACTTGAGTGGAGACAAAAGCTGACATCCCTTTGGAATAAGGGGAGAGAGCCCAGGTGTCCCCAAACACAGCTACTGCTCTTCTGGACTACCCCTGAAGAAGTGATTTTCTTCTGAACTTCCCCACGGCTAGATTTATTCCTGTTCCTATAGCCAGTATCTGAAAGCAGGGTTGAGGAACAGTTACTTACGTGGACAAGATCAAGCTGACCAATCTGACTGCACTGCCTTAATCCTGTTGACATGAGCAACCACAAATCCTAGCATCTAACTTGATTTTCTTAAAATGAGTGATCCAGGGACTTCCACTGACGGGCATTTTGCTTGTCTTAGTTGTACTGGCTCCCTGAACTTATTCTTCCAGAATAAAGGGACTGATGAAATTATTTCTTGTTCCTGTTTAGCAACAATACTTTTTATTTTGAAATGGTACACCCACTTTCCACTTCCTTCCCTGTGATTCCCCAGAACAGATCTACACATAAAAATATTAAGCTTTAGAAAGGCAGTGACTGCAGAGCCGTATCATCAACATTTGAAGAATAAAACATGGCAATGTGTGTTGGTTGTCCCCAGATCCCCAAGCTCCAGCAAGTTCATTTAGTGTGCATTGCTCTCCGGGGAGTCGTTTTTCACTGTTAATCACACTTCGCACACAGAAGACGCGCCTTGGGAAGTGGAAACGGCTGCTCACGGAAATGTATCGCGGAGTGCTGGGATTCGCAGCCTACCTTCCCATTTGGCAGCAGCCTCCGAATGGCCACGCGGTCCAAATGCCAGCCCGAGTTCAGCCCTCCCCCGTTGTGTCCTATGCGGATCTTTTCAATCATGTCACCAACATCCTCCAGCTATACCGGAAAACAAAACAAAGCAAAACAAACAAAACAAAGCAAACAAACACACACCACCCACCCCAAACCCAAATTTAAAAAAAAAAAAAACAAAACACCACCAGAAAGCCAACCCAAAACAAACAAGCAAAAACAAAAAGCAGAGAAATATTACAACATTAACAACTGGTGACTTTTGAGACACCACTTCTTCAGCTCATTTCTTATTTTTACAGTCTGTATGAGGAAGCAAATACTGGTATTGGTGTCGTATTAGAATCATAGAATAAAATCCTAGAATGGTTTGGATGGGAAGGGACCATAAAGCCGATCTCATTCCACCCCCTCCCATGGACAGGGACACCTTCCAGTATCCTAGGTTGCTCCAAGCCCCGTCCAACCTGGCCTTCAACCCTTCCATGGATGGAGCTTCCCTGGACAAACTGGGCCAGGGCCTTACCATCCTCACAGCCAAAAATTTCTTTCTAATATCAAACCTAAAACTGCCCTCTGTCAGTGTGAAGCCATTTTCCCTTCTCCTGTCCCTCCAGGCCCTTGCCCCAAGTCCCTCTCCAGCTCTCCTGGAGCCCCCTTAGGCTCTGGAAGGGGTCTTCTCTTCTCCAGCTGAACACCCCCAGCTCTTCCCACCTGTCTCCAAAGCAGAGGGGCTCCAGCCCCCAGAGTATCTCCATGATCTCCTCTAAGTGTTATGCCCTAACTTGTATTTTAGCTAAAAAGTTTTCACTGAACTTCTGCTCCAGAGATATAGTGAACCTTGCTCTGCACAAATTACCCACAGCATGAGATAGTTTGGGTTGCACAGGAGCAATCCTGCATCTGACTTTTTTTGCATGCGTAGGAATGAAGGTAATTGTATGGAAATTGCTACATAAACAGCCTGGCCTTTCATATTCTCTCTCCTGTTCCACCACAGAATCCCAGTGCCATTCTGTGAAAGTCAACAGGACTTCAAAGACAACAATCATCTTATGAAGTGGCTACTTTTTATGGCTTTTTTATGCCTCACCTTATTACTTGAGTAATTTCTTACTAGTTCGTTACTTTTAACTGATCTCCCTCTCAAAGGCTTGAACAGGAAAAAATTGAAATTTTCTCCTAAGTAATAGTTTTTGCTTCTTTCAGTGCAAACTTTTGTATATCTGCCTTTAAAAGCCCAAGACTGGCTGCAAATCTCCTCTGCACAAAGAAGAACACTGAGCTGTCCTTCTGTCCTTGGGGTCTTGGAGTCTTATTTTCTTGGAAATCGTGACAAAACGGAACATACCATTTTGGGTATGTTGGAGACCACTCCCTTCTGTTCCCAGCTGACAGAAGTGCCCCATAATGAAGAAAAAACAGTAGTAATTTTAGAAGACTCCATAAATCAGTAGGACTGCACTACCCAAGGAATTCACACTCTGAACAAACTGGGTTTGACTTCATCAGCCCTGCCCTGACTTTGGACAGCACAAGATTCACTGTAAAATAATTAAACAACCCAAACTCATTTCTACAACTCACACGTGCACACAAGCATATATCAGGGGAAAATTATTTCCCCTCTTTTGTCCTGAACAAATACTCATCTTTCAGTGAGGCTTTTAATCAATACATGGCAATAAAGTGATGCTTGAGCAGTAAAGATCCATGTTCAAGAAGAAGTGGGCTTTACCCTGCTGTAGGCATCTCCAACAAATCATCACTTGGAAGCACAGCTGAGACCAGTCTCTAAGCTTTTGTGCCTCTTTTGCAAAATACAAAATGATAGAGGCAGATAAAAGCACAAAAACAAACAGTCAATTCCCAGTTTGTGTTTCCTGAGATCCCCCAAATTGTTTTTAAGGTCTGTTGAACTCCAAATTACGGCTCTACACAAGCAGGTGAAAGAGGAATATATTTTTCTTTATCCCCATCTCCTGCAGAAAGAGGAACTGGTGAAGTAAGAATGAAGTTTGGGGACAGGTTAATATGATGTAATAAATCTGGAGAACACACTGCATTTCCCTTCGCTTCATCTAAGAAAAATACTGATGTTTCAGATTCCACCAAATCTGAAATAAATCTCATGGAATAAAGACATAACCATAACACTCAGTTTAAGATTTACACTTGTGGATTAATGCAACCTCTACTATAGAAAACTATGTGGAAACTCCACCAAAATAAGTCTTCTTCTTTGTTTTTAAGGAATCACACTGGGGATTTGTTATATGATTCATGACATATAACAACAGTGCGGGTTGGAAGTATTTTTAACTTGTAAAAAAAATTAGTTTAAGATTTCCTTTTAACTACAAAAACAAATCCACACCCAAAACAGAGAGAGGTTGTAAGGTCCTCTTTGAAGTCAGTGTTAGTGTTGCAGCCAGCAAAGCAAGGTAAGGGCATGAAGCAGTACCTAAAGGATAAGCCAGAGCCAGAGCTGGCTGTATTTTTGCCTCTCACAAATTCTCAGCAGAAAGGATATACTCTGAATAGGAATTACCTAATGGTGTTGATCTGAATGAGCTCACTCACTGATGTGCACTAGTTTACTATTTGCACACAGTTGTGCAAACACTTTGGGAAATGCTTGCAAGATCTTTCAAATAAGTTAGGCCTGGGTATAGGAAAATCACGTTGCCTGTGGCAAAGTAACAGCTTCTCTGTCTGAGCACACAGAAGGAAAAGAATTTTGCTTCAAAGTATTGCCAACTGCAAGAGAAATAAAATCTTCAAGCAAGTAAAGGGTTGATAAGGATAGGTGCACGTATTATATCCAGCAGGAACAGATATCCTGTTTGCCAAGTATGGTCTAGGAAACAGAAGATGTAAAGACCTCCCAAAGTGGCTCTTAACTTCACCTGGAAGGACAAGCCTCCACATCCATGTACTGGTACAACACAGCTCCGTGACAAAGTTGCACCAGCCTTTCCAAGGCTTAACATGGCATTTGGCCACAGGGACACTGCGTGCTGCACCTTAGAGTTGCTACTCACTGAAGGCCAGTAGGAAAAGATTTGATCCAGTGCAGTCTGACTGTTGGAGAATGGAGTTTTGAATGCACATTCCACAAGGACTGAACAGTTTTCCCTAAAATAGGGTTCCCACTTTCTCGTCTTAATCCCCTCGAGAAAACGTAAGATGAGAGTGAGCACCTTCAATCTTACCTCTACAATGAACTGATTCACTGAGTTCCTTTCAAAATACATCCTTTGCTCTCTCTTGTTGAGGCACAGGGACTTCTGCTGAGTGCAGATCCCATCGCTTCCGTAGAGAACAATGAAGACATCAGCGTCCGTGCCAGCTCCGAAAATGTCGCTGGTGTACACCGTGATCTCGTAAGGAACAACTGGTTCAGGGAACGACAGGAAAGGGAAACAAACCAACAGAAGTTAGTAAGCAGTGCAGCAATGCTCCTGTGAAAGATTTAATGCAATGAGAAATGAGTTATAAAACTCAACAATGAAAGGGGGCAAGGGTAGGAATCACACGCTTGTGGTCATTAACATCACCCAGTTGGTCAGTCCTAGGAAATTCCAAAGGAATTTCCTTTAATGCTACAAGGCAAACTGACCTTGATGCACGTTCATGTAATGAGATTTTAGGTTAACCACATGATCAGAAAACACTCACTGTATTTATACCTGCCATCCAAAGTTACTGAAACAAGATTTATTTCAATACCTCAAGTGTTAAAGCAAAACTTGAATTCATAAATTTTTGAGCAATTAGGCAGATGGATGAAGTTAAGACAACTGGAGGCAGTATATAAATATTCAAGATAGTATTATTGATAACAAAGTCCTACTATTTCCATTATTAAACACATGACAAATATCAATCATAAGGAAAAAAAAATTGTTGTTCTATTTTCACTTAGTACTTCTCTGAAACACTGAGGCAAACAGGTTAAATTACAGCCAGACCAATGGTGAATGCAGAACAAAAAGGATCAAGACTACAAATACTTCCCTATTCTATTCCGGTGGTTTGGTTTCTTTGTCCAAAAAGTCCCATGACCCCGAAATCTGATGCCTCCTTTTGTTCTATTTATCTTCACAGCTTCTCAGTCCTGCTGGAGTATGGATCAGACTTGCTCGGGAGTAAGGCTGACCCAGGAATAAGACTTGGGGCTCTGTTCCTGGCCTGCTGTGGATTCGCTGAATATCCTTGGGTTTCAAGGTGGGATGGGGTTTAGCTCAACGAATAAGAAACATATGTTCAGATGCCCACACACCAGATTGGTGTTTACCTCTCCAGATGTAATCACTAAAGCCAATCTAGTCTGAAGAAAGACTCAGTCAAAGAATGAAGGTGTATTCCTTGGGGTTAGCCGCATCATTCCCCAAATCCACCCTCCTAATGACTAAACAATCACAATGGCAGTTTAGAACCGTTGTGAGGACATGTGATTTCAGTGGCACCATTTGGCAAAATGAATCCTGTCCCAGTCTCCTTTGAACCCTTTCTGAAATCATAACACCGGGTAAGGCTTGGGCATCACCAGTCGGCTGCAGGGACCTCTCCAGCCTCAGGGAGACACTGCCCCTGCAGTCCACGTTGCTACCCATAAGCAGAGCCTTAAGCACCTGGATTCTGCTACCACCAGGATCTGCTCCTGGCCATCTCTGTCCCATGCACCCCCTGAACAGCTTCCACCCTTTCCCACCCCTCACCACAATCTTCTCAGCTGCTCGTCATCCCCACCCTCCTTCTCTGCCACGACTTCAGTCATTTTTGCTATTTACTCTATAGCAGTTTCAGACTCAGCATTGCTGTTAGGGTAGGAGAGAAGGTTCCTGGCACTACCTTTATTACTGTTGGAGTAACTCTGATTAGGCACATCAGGGACTAAGCATTCATTAAAAGCACAGGCTCTCAAAATACAGCTCTCAGAAGGACAGAGATGAAGAAGTTTTCTTCTACAGGGAGTCAGCCTGGAGGTACTCAATATTCTTTCTGCCCAACCCAATGAAGTCTGCTCTGCTGTGCTGCAACAGAACTGGAATAGTTTCCCCAGTATGTAAGAAGAGGGGGGAGGGGGAAATCCTGGAGACCAAAAAATCACACACTATGCATTATGAATATAAAATTATCTTCTCTGCTGAAGTCCGTAGCACTTGGTCTTGTTGCTTGAATATTAACACCAGCTTAGAACTGAATCAGCAAAGCAGCGCCCTAACAAGGTCACCAACAGCACAACTTTCAGCTGTCAGACACCCATTTCATTTACATGGCACTTTTAAAGCTGTATCCCCACAGGGATGATTTTAATTGGACTGCGGATGACATGTTTTCATCGTGAAACAATTCTGGCACGAGTCATCATAAAACAAATCAAACCCATTTAGTTACCTCTGGCAAACTGAAAACCCCAGGTTAATTGTTAGGAAAGCAGAATGCAGTAAGTAACACAGAGGGAATGGAATAAATGGTGAAAAAGCCTAAGCTCACACCGAGCCTGGTGTAAACTATTTGCCAGAGAGGCCTGGCTTCTTCCAAAGGTTGGATGTGGACTGCTGACAAAAATCAGCTTTACACAAACTATGGTACTGAAATGTATGGTATGCCAGAAACTCCCACATCATTATTATATTCATGGCCATTAATAAATTACGTAGTCAACACCTGCATCAAAATATATATATCGACTGGGATAACATGGCAAAACCAGATGAGAAGCACATACAAAGTCCCTGATTTGTATTCATTCCTATGAAAGTATTCACTGCGTCTATCAATCAATTTATTTTTTCAGACACAAAGACCTGGAATACTGCATCCATCTATGGAGACCTGAACTTAAAGAGGGTGTGGACCTGCTGGAGCAAGTCTAGAGGAGGCCACAAAGATGCTCTGAAGGCTGGAGCCCCTCTGCTCTGGAGCCAGGCTGGGAGAGCTGGGGCGGTTCAACTGGAGAAGAGAAGGATCCAGGGAGACCTGAGAGCCCCTTGCAGGGCCTAAAGGAGCTCCAGGAGAGCTGGAGGGGAGGGACTTTGGATAAGGTCTTGGACAAGGAGGAATGGTGTCCCACTGCCAGAGGGCAGGATTAGATGGGATATTGGGAAGGAATTCTTGGCTGTGAGGGTGGTGAGGCCCTGGCACAGGTTGCCCTGAGAAGCTGTGGCTGCCCCGTCCCTGAAAGTGTCCAAGACCAGGCTGGATGGGGCTTGGAGCATCTGACTCTAGTGGAAGGTATCCCTGCCCATGGCAGGAAGTGGAACTGGATGATCTTTAAGGTCTCTTCCAATTCTGTGGTGCTGTGAATCTACAGTGTCTTCCACTTGACTGACAAAAGTGAGGAAGGGAGCAAAGAATACACTTTCTTTGGCTCCAGATGGTTCAGGTAAAGAAGGCAAGATATGAGAAGTAAAAAATGCCTTGGTTAAAGACTGGGAGAGGCACAAAGAGATGACATTGGCAGATCCTCAGGCAATAAATTATTTTAGCTTACAGACTGCAGATACCAGGACCCAGATCTTGGAGACACCTTCAACATGAAACACAGTGATGACAGAAAAAAAGGAGACAAAACAACTGATAGTATGTGGTTATTCTTAAAGCTACTTATGAAGAAGGAAACTGAGGCAGGAAAAGGGAGAGTGGGCAGCTCTAAATTTTGATATTTATATAAGGAACTGCAGGAGGTAAGGGTGTTGAAATCACCAATGCATACCCTGAGGGATGGGGTGAGGTAGGAAAAAACTTTGGTGTGTACAAACTTATCTCTTAAGACTGACCAAGGGAGCCCCTTGCAGGGCATGACATGGTAATCAACTCTGAGGCACCAGACCTCATCCCTCATCATGTGGCATCCAACATATTGAAAAGTAAAGGTGGTTTAGCAGTACCATGGTGGTTACAAGAAATATTTATCAGCAACAACTTGAAATGAAGCAGATCAGGGAGGTACAAGTCAAATTCAGTCTCAGTGCTGTGAGTACCCTACACGTAGTCAAAGATGCTCGAGAGAGGGGAAAAAAAGGGAGAGGGCTACAAAATAAGTAAAATAATGTTTCATTTACTTCAAGAAGGCCATGTTATCTGATTCTCAGTACTCTGGATAGAGGAAAAGAAGTTGCCAGAATGGGAGAGTTTGAGGTACCATAGCAGACTTCAAAATTATAAGCTTGTACTCAGAAGGAACTGAGCTGGGGTAAAGTTTACTCCAAAAATTACTTTAAAAAGGAGTGAAGAGTAAGGAAAAAATATCAGAGAATACTAGGAGAGGCAGACTGGTACAACACTATCAGAAAAAAAAAACCACACTGAAGAAACTCTGGAAGAAGGTCAGCAAGAGACGGGCGTGCAGTGCCAAAGGCACTGGAAGAACTCAGGCTTGGAAGCAAGACCAAAGTGTCTGCTTTGACAACAAAAATGGCAATATTAGAATGGAACAAGATCAAAGGGAAACTGGGAACAAGGAAGACAGCTTGGAATGAGCAGAGGACTTGGATAGGATGGGGGAAGAGGGAGCAAAGAGACAATCAGACACATCCACATGACTTCTAATGATTCTCTGATTTGGCAAACACAGGAAGTGTTAGTCTAGAGCACCCAGAGGAACCTTCCTGTAGTAATTGAAACAGTTGGCATGTGATCTATTTATAAATTTTCCAAAGCCAATTCAAGGCAGAGGCCAAGCCTATAAAGCTGCACAAGCTAGTGTAATTTAATCTTCTCTAATGATGGGTGTACCCCGGGGAAATGGCATTCTGCTCACATGGGATATACTCTCTTGTCTGCAGTTTTGCAGGGAAGATGATTCTCTCAATGGCTCCATCATCCTCCGATTTATCCAGCCAACGTCCACAGGGGAACTTGAGGCACTCTCCCAGTGATGGGGCATCAATCTCCACCCATTCCAGAAACCAGCCAGTTGAATTACCTGTGGTTGGAAAGATAACAGTGAATAATAACCCACAGAGCCTTTACAGACAACGGGAAATGCATTCCAGACCTCCGAGAAATAAATCTTTCTCTCTTTTGCCAAAGGAAAAATAAAATACATAACATAAAGCTCAATGGATGCAATTGCCCAGGATTGAGCCAAAATGCTTTGTATTTCTGTATCTGTCAAGCTAAAGATGTGCACATGGAAATGCTAATTACTCCATCACTTGGATTAATTTGCCTTTGTAATAGTATGGAGCAGTTTTATCAACAAATATGTCCCTTGCTGCCTCACAGGGGAAGGGATTCATACATCCCTGCACTGCCTACCTTGTTTGTAGTAGAGACACAGCCATGTCTGAAAGGCGGCTGAGACTTGACAATCAAAACAACAACACAAAAATTAATACAGGAATGAGACAAGTCTCCAGGTGACAAAAACAAATAAGATGTTCGGTGATATCTGAGAAATCTCTCTGAAGATGTGGCTGCAAAACTAAAGATATTCCTGCAGAGGCAGAAGTTGCAAAGCTCCCTGCAAGTTGCCACTGAGCTCGTATTGCCACAGACATGGGAATGCAATTAGCAGCAAGGGTAGCAGCAGCAACAGCCAAAGTGACAGCAAGGATCTGTCACTGAAAGGTAAATGACAACTGGGGTCTTGGAGGCAGGTTATTTTATACAGCAACGTGCCGAGTGCACTAGAAATGCTGCATTACCAAGCAGATTATCTTACCTTTATTGTCATGGCCTATCTTGATTTTTTTCAGGTCTCCAATGTCCACAGACTCCACTGTAAACTCATCTACCTTCCCACGCTCAAATTTGTTCTTGTTAATCTTTGAGGCCTTTAGGCTGACTGTCCCTGTTGTGGCGATGCAAAAGGACATTGTTCAGTGTGTGAAACAAATCCTCTGGGAATGTCAACAGTGGAACGGGGGAAGTGGCTAAAATGCAAAAACTGGCTTTTCATCTCAAGATCTGAACTTTGTCCCTCCCTCTGAACCCAAGTCTGCACCATCACCCAAAATATACAGAATTCCTCCACTGAATGATCCCCTGGCAGTGTAAAAAGGACGATGCTGTTGTGCTGCGTTCACAGCTAAAGAAATCGGTGCTACCCGTCCGTTCCCCGTCACTCTCACAGGCATCCCAGCCACTGCACACACAGCTCAGCTGCTTCCAAGAGGATTTGCTCATCAGCTGATTAAATACTTCTGGGCCACTCAAAGAGGCAGAGGAAAGCTGGATTTCGGGAGCATGCTGATTCATTGCTGAGGAAAGCAAATCATCCACCGCATTCACTGTTCAGTAACGTAGTCCCAGTCAACTGTGCTGTTTCTATAACTGGAATTAAAATCTTTAGACCAGCAGCTGGTGCAAATCAGCATCAAAAGGTTCAGCAGTGATTTACAGCAGCTGTTGGTGTGCTGCAAGTTACCACGATGTGTTCACTGTCAGCGGGAACGCAACGTTGTTCTAAAAAGGAGTGGGGTGCAGTGTTGAGGATATAAGAGGAGACTGTGACCTGAATTTTCAGGTGTCCAACAGTGCATTGCTACCTTTTTACATCATTTGAAGCCATACCTGTATCGTCTTTACTTCCATAGAGTGTGATGAAGACATTGGCATCTGTCCCAGCATTCTTCTTGTCCCCAGTTTTCACTTTCACAATGTACGTCGTTGATTTAGCTGTCAGATAAAATATCCTAATTTAAGAGTGTGAAGTCTGACCAGGAGTTAACTCTACTTTTCCTTCCATATGTGTGCTTGGTTTGAGTTTTATTTTGACTGATCACAGTCATGCTGTAATCTCTAATTCCTCTCCTATGCTGTGGTAGCTCTTGAGGTGAGCTGAGCTATCTCGTTGTAGGATCTTCTCCTGCTCCAGTCATTCAGTACATTGCCTGCACATCTACAGATAAGAAATGTGCTCAAGCCTTCCCATTTGCTTCCTGGAAACCTCTAACACTCCTCAAAGCTGCCTCTGCCTATAATATTTCATCAAAAAAAAAAAAAAAAAAACCAACCCAAAACACCTACCCCCCTTTATTTTATCAGCACCAAACAATGTATGTGCATATAACACATACCAGAAGGAATGTACACTGAGATGTACAGTTCATATTCGCAAACACATCCTTCAGAAAAACATCATTAGGGTGGTTTCTGTTGCAGCATCATTTAGCAAGTGCAGCAAACTCATAAAAAAAATGTGGAAAAGTCTAATATAGTCTTCACTGTGCTGCTATAACCTAACCAAGATTTCCAAAATGGAACATTTTCTCCACAGTTACATACATGTTTCCAAAATGCTGTTTAAACAGCACATCCTCCTGAACCAAAGGGATAAACACTTTGTGGAATCTGACTGTACAACTTGTGGAAATTATTCACGTATTCAAAGGCATTTGAGGAGGAAATTAGGGGAGAGTTTAAAACCTTTCACTGGCTAGGAAACCAGTTGGGCCTTCAGCACCCTTGCAGCATCAGACCCAGGAGTGTGTCACTGCTCTGTGGTTACCATGTAAAATTATTTACAAGTGAAGCAAAGTTATTTTGGAGGACAACCGTCACAAGCAGCAAGATGGAAAGTGAGATAAATTTAGGTACCTTCCCTTTCTCTGGCTGCGTTTACTCTCTGCTCAGTTTTATGTTGAAACATTTAACCATTACAGTCCATGATGTGAAATGAATGAGATTTATTCCTTAGATACTAGCAACAGATGTGCATTTCATTGGAGAGATGATGACTGAACGTTACCCATCTTCCTAGCTTTGTCCCTTGGGGTCCAATCTTGCAAGATGATTAAACCAAATAAAAATGAGGAGGGTCCCCTCCTCGCTGTCTGACACACACTTCACATTTCATTCACACCCGAAAATTTCATGGTAGGGGCAAAATTACTCACAGCCCAGCGAGTAACTGCTACTGTTAAGTGCTGGTGCCCTCAGCAGCGCTATTAACTCGGTCCCTTTCCAACCCCACACTGTGGAAGAAACACAAGGTTACTACTATAAACCTTTCTGTTCCAGGCCCAGCGTTGCAGGAGACTGGCCTTCATTTTCCGAATCTTTCTTTACAAATGCTTCGTCCACTGGGACCAGCTCCCTGACAATCTGACCGTCGTCCTCCTCAACTGCTAACCAGCGCTGGCACGGAAAATAATACCTACAAGAAGGACAGCGGCACCTGGCACTTACACAGGACTTCACAGGCTTTAATAACATAAAAAAGCACAGATCAGAGGCTACTTAAAAAAAACAAAACAAAACAAAACAAAACAACCAACACACAAACCCAAACCAAACAAACAAACAAACAAAAAAAAATCAAGATTATTCAAAGCCAAACAACACATCTGTTTAGATTTCTGGGATCTGGTGTCATTTGGGGGAACTAAATCCATAAACAGGTTAGGTAGCACTTACTGCAAAGTGCTGTTTCTGGGCTGTGAGCCGCATATGATTGATTCATTTTAGTTGGAACTCTCAGAAAAAGAATAGTTCCAGGGAACCTCCCGTCTCCCAGGCATCTTATGTTTATGAAGCCTGGACCCATCTTCAGGTCCTTATGAGTGGTCCCACCCATCAGAGCATTGTGCAACTTTGAAGCACGTGGTTTCAAGTGTGTTCCAGCTCAAGGGCAAGCCTGTATTTCAGGTTTTGAACAGCCCACTCTTTGCTCCTGCAGCTTTCTGTGAAAATCATGGGAGTTTGCTCAGATCAGGATTTGCTTTTGGCCCAGACATTTCCATTTGGCACAAAAGACAAACGAAGCATGAGCTCATGGACTTCCCACGTGAGGCCTAGAAGGGAAACGCTTGATTGTGGGATCCGCTCAGGGACCTTTACAGGAGGGAGAGTTGAGTCCCTCCCAGGAGAAACAGAGAAAAGCCGAGTTCCCTTCCAAATACTGCTGGCTACCAAGCTGCAGTGATGCTGGGACAGCAAAAACCCCCACACAGGTGCCCCACGTTCAGTATAATGGCACAGTCACCACCAGGCTCCTGAAGGGTGCCTGCTCCCTGACAATGCCCTCCTGCACCTCCTCTGCCTCCCTGCAGCTCTGCAAGCTCCCAGAAACCCTTTTCTGATGGTGTGAAAAAGGGTGCAGGAGAATGCTCACGTGGTGCTCTCCTTGAGGTCAACAATCTCCACCCTCTCCAGGAACCAGCTCGGCCTGGAACCGGAGTTGTCGTGGCGGATTCGCAGCTTCTTCAGCTCGCCCAGGTCAATGGCTTTGATGGTGAACACATCCACCTGCACAGGAGGCAAAAAGGCACATGGCTGTGTTTCCCAGAAAGCAGGAAAGAAAGGCAGTAAATGGCCAGGGGTAATCCTTTTCCCCATTAAAAAATAGCTATTTGTAAGTTCTTCTGGCACGCTTTGGGTGCGTGTACAAAAATAACTACAGAGCCGAGAGGTCTCCCATTAACACATGCTTGGCTCCTTCATGGAGCAGCCATGGAGTGCCCAACCCTTCCCTCCTCTCTTTACCTCACCCCAGTTTCAGCTTCCTCTAGGTTTAACTCATCTCTCCTAAATATCACCCCTTCCAGGCTTGGTATTTTCCCACAGATTGAAACTGGAACTGAACACAAACATATTGGCTCCGCAGAAATTCTCCTGTTCACCTCTGTGTGGAGTCATAGAACATCCACAGTTGGAAGAGACCCACAAGAATCGCTGAGTCCAGCCCCTGGCTCTGCACAGGGCGGCCCCAAAAATACAGCCCATATGCTTTATTTCAAAACACAGAATATCCTCCCTCTGTCACTTGCCACAACCAAGAGGTTCATTTATTAACTGTGTTAGTGTGACAGGATGGCCCTTGTTATCCTAACAGTTTAAACATCTTAATGTGATTAATATGTTGGTAGACTTCGGGTTTGTAGTCCCAGGAGTACAGAGCATCACATTTTCAACTTGGAGCTCTTCCCACTGAATGAAGAACCATGTGCAGGTTGCAGTTTCACCAGTGCCAAGCTCATAAATCACAGCTAACAGCTTATTTAACAACCTTAGGCTCTTTTTTTTTGTGATTGCAAGTTTTCCACAGCTGCTTTTTGTTTCCTTTTTTTTTCGGTTTCTTTTTTTTTTTTTTTTTTTTTTTTTTTTTTTTTTTTTTTTTTTTTTTTTTTTTTTTTTTTTTTTTTTTTTTTTTTTTTTTTTTTTTTTTTTTTTTTAATTATTCAAAATTATTCCTTGAAAAACTTGTGGCTATAATAGTAGCTTGTTAATTGTTCATAAACTTTTTTTAAGGCAAATACTCAATCTACTAGAGATGTTCTTTAATTGGATTGGATTATAATGTAATTAAAGCACACCATGTAATATTGTTTTTATTCCCTGACTGGTTGAGAGGAACATTTAGAATGGTATTTGCAATCTAAATACCTACATACTTGGTCTGCCTCACAAACACTCTCCAATATTAATTTAAAGTTTGTGGTTTTCAAGTATTCCTGGGAGGAAGCACTATTACCAGAATGCTTACAGGAACCAGATGCAAAAAGTGGCTCCAGTGGGGAATCAGTTGTTCAGCTTATTATTCAAATGAACTTCCCCTGGAAAACGTTTTGAGGAATCTGCTTTACATATTCCAGAAATAAAACATGTCTGAGCTTTCAGCTGAAAGAAGACAAGCCTTGCAGAGAAGAGGCTGTACTGAATGGCCATCGTGATAACTGAGAGAGCTCTGCCAGCCTTCTGCTCGCTTGAGTGAGTTGAGTTCATGCATTACCTGTCCTTTTTCAAACTTGTTGAGGTTATTCGACCTTTTCAGCTGGCGCTCACCCGTGTCTCCTCTCTCTAAGCCATAGATGTTCAAGAAGACATTAGCATCCGTCCCAGCCCCCCACACGGTCCCAGTGAGAACGCGGACTTCATACGTATTCTCTGCAAGTAAAATTGCAAAGGCAGGTCAGGAGGAGCCCAGAGGTGGCCATGCTTCATCAGATCCATGGCTCACCCTGAAAGCACGTAACCCCACAATGCCAGCACCAGAAGGGTTTTGCCTGGAGTTTGTTTGCATCTCTCTTCCTCCAGCCATAACAGCCACAAGCTTTCTAGACTCCCAGCCACAGTGGCAACCTGTGGGACTCTTGGCTCCAGTGCCCCAGACAATCCTTGGAGAATCTTACAGAATTCCAGCTTCAGACTGTCTCCTCCATGCTCTGCCGTAGTATAACCACCATCCTCTTCCTCCCCAGCACTGATCAAGCAAAGCACAGGGTAAGCTGCTCTGCAGGCTTGGGGCAGTGAGCTGAATGGGGCATAAATGGTCCTGCCAAGCACTGCAGTGTGGTTATCATGCTTCGTGCAGCTGCTGGATACACACATACACACACACACAAACACACATTCCCCCTGATATTTACCCTCCAGGTCAGATTCCCCGTCAGGCACCAGCTCCACCACGAGCTCCTTATCCCCCTCGTCTCTAGCCAACCAGCGGTGCGCCACAAACGTGTAGACATCCATTCCTTCTTCCACCTTGGTCTCCTCCTCCTCCTCCTCCTCCTCAGACTTCTTTTTCTTCGTCTTCTTCTTTTTATCAGGCTGCTTTCCCTTCAGCCGCTTCAGCGTGACGCTCTCCAGGAACCAGCCGTCCCCAATGCCCGTCCCGTCATGGCCTATCCGAATCTTGTAGATCTTGCCAACGTCTGCAGCCTCCCTCTGTTGCCAAGGGAAAGTCGTCACCCAGGAGAGACACAAGACATCTCAGTTTCATAAAGCGCATTCTTAAAAATGGGGAGCGTGGCCTCCAGCACCCAAAATATCTCAGCAAGGGTAAGAGCAATTTTTTATGCAAGTTTGCCTTTAGTTTTTCCTTCCTGCTTTACCATTTCATACCTTCCATTACCAAATCTCATGCGAACAGACTGAGCTGAAGACATTCAGAGCAATCATGGTGAGGGTAGAAGACCTATATTTATTTGGCTCCCTACTTTCCCCTTCTTCTCCTCACCAGTATTGTCTCTATGTTGTCATTAAAGGTGAAAATGCCAAAATATCATACTAGGTTTTTACAGATTCTCAGTGCATGAGGCCTTTCAAAATTCATAATAAGATATATTTTACATTTAGCACAAAAGAGGAACCCAGCAAGAAGCAATAATGGCATGGTGAAAAGGCAGTTCAGATAACCTGATCTCTGACACAGAGTGTGGGTTTGGACTGACCTTCTCCTTCCTTCTCATCCAGAAAATTAGAGAAGCATTTTCTCACTCTGCTAGTGTGCAGAGAGGGTACAACCACTACTGGTTACAGTGCATCAGTGGCAGAAGGCTGATCAGTAAGAAGATTTTTATCTCTCTAGTCAGTACAGCAGACACAAAACCTTCTTGGTTTAGATTATCTGTCCAGATTACTACCTAATAAAGTTGGATAGAAGATTTTACTCCACACAATCCTTCAACAACCAATGACTTGTTTCTGATGATTGCTTATGCTGTTAGGCACTGCTCATGCTATAATACTTGCAAACATTTGCTTCAGGCTGAAATCTGGAATTAGGCATGTAAGGTTTTAGACTAGAAGCATTTTGTAGATTAAAACAAAATCAATTGCCCACAAGATGCTTA
Organism: Empidonax traillii; assembly: GCF_003031625.1. Lineage (NCBI taxonomy): Eukaryota > Metazoa > Chordata > Aves > Passeriformes > Tyrannidae > Empidonax > Empidonax traillii. The sequence continues at coordinate 5,299,261 of NW_020955203.1, forward strand.
TCAGAAAACCAGAATTGATCCAGCTGTCCTGACATAAAGAATGTGTATTTCCTTACATGGCTTTACCCTTAGATTTGCTGTGATCATCCTGCATGCCTTGTCCATGACTGATAGCATTTCCTATTAGCATGTAGCTCACAGAATCTTATTTTTGCCCATATCTTTTGTAGATATTCATATCATGAAGGAGATGAAGGATCTGTCTATTTATGCTTCAGAGCTTCTGCCTTGTGTGCTTATAAAAAAAAATTACAGAAAATGGGTATAACTTTCAAATCTAGTAATAAATATCGGAGAGGGGATATAAACACGGCTATGTAAACAGAGCACTGTACATATGGCTTTATTATAAATCTGATACTGGCTAATAGCTTTTACTCATAAATTTTTGAAAGCTTATTTCCTTTAAAATCAGAGAAACCTAATCTTAAAATTATAGAGAGTTTTAAAAAAGCAAACATTTATAAGGTAGTAGTCATTTTAAATCCCAAAGAATTCATTAAAAATGGATAAATATCAGCTACTCCATTCTGTAAAGCAAGAAAGTGAGGTAGGAGGAGGTGAACTGATCTAAAAAAATACACAATAAAAACCTGGTAAAGCTATGGATAAAGGCACCTTCATTTGGCCAGTGACAGCAGGAAGAATACCGCAGTCTTGCTGATTCAGGGGAGCTTCAGCAGTTAGCTCCAAGTTTAGCTGTGATGAGATGGATCCAACCTCTGTGGGACTGCAAATTCAAAGGAAGACCTAGGCACCACTGTGCTGAGCCTTGTGCTGTGAGCACATGTGACAGATATGCCTTAAATCCTGCTTCCATCTGGACTCTGCACTTTACTGTCCAGATGTTGGTCTCCCCTTCAATACAGAAGCATGTGGCTCTGACATGTCCTGACCCCAACAGAGCAAGAACTAAGACCATTCCTTTCCCCCAGATCTTTGTTTATCTGGGCAGAAAACCCAAGCTCACAAGTCAGAAGAGGATGCTGGTCCAAAAGGGAGGGAATGCCTGCCCATTGATCCAGGTTGTGATCCAAATCTGCTGCTCAGCCTTATCAGCACAGGACCTCTTGCTGGATTAGCCAGGTCCTGGCTCACCCACCTGAATTATGTCTGAGGCTTCTCACCCCTGCAAATACTCTGCTGAGCTGCTCAGAAAGAGGTGTGAGACTGAGATGTGAATTGTTAATGGCTCAAACAATCCTGTGGTGCTGTCCAGGTGCAGAGTGAGTGCACACCCATCACCAGAGGCTGAAAGTTGGATTTTGAGCCAGGTAAGGGAAGGGGCTGACAAGAAGCAGATCCTGAGAGGTTGGGATAGTTGTTTTTTTTTTTTTTGTCATGCCACTGTCCTCCCTTACACAAATGGCTCAGGTGTGAAAACTCCTCTCTGGGGAAGTACCAGGACAGTAGACCTACCACCTGAAGTTTTTCATCCCTTCTGATGCAGCATAATTGGCTCAACTACGGTGAGGGGAAAGGCAGCTGTCATGTCTCAGAAGGGGCCATGAACCACCAAAGACCCCCAAAAAGCCCCATCATCCTTGTGGTTACATCATACAGTGTAAAACTCCCCACCCCAGGGGAGGTACCTGGGCATTCCCACTTAACCTGAGCATTTATTAACCCACTGAAGTTTGTGTTTGAGCTTCCCCCAGCCTGGATGGATCAAGACTGTGGCCATCACTTTGACCCATGGACATAGACATTGCAACAATCAAGTCTTGTCACTGAATCCATGGGTTGTGACTCTATACCTTTTTACTCTTATTCTTTTTTTCTCTTTTCTTCTTTTCCCTTATACACTTTCTTAAGCGTTATTTTTATGGTTTCATATTGTTGCATTTCTATAGAAAATAATAATTGAAATGGCCACATTTTAAAGCTTGCCAAGTACCTTACTCTACCTTAACGTTCTAAAGTTTGCAAGTAAAAGTTTGTTACTGAGCCTCCTGAGAATTTTGTTGTTTCTCCCACACACCAACCAGAGTAAATCAAACAACCTTCCCATCCGCCCGCTGAGTGGACCAGGGCATAACAAGTATAAAACCTAAATTCTGACCATTCTGATAGCTGGAGGAATGTGCTGTACACCTCTCTGTGACTCACTGGAACAGTGCTACAGGCAGGAAAATCCACAGGGCTCTCACACGTTCACAGAAATTACAGCTGCAAACCCCTGCAGGGCTGGCACATGTACCTGTGGTTAATGGCATATGTGACCACAGCCAAAGCTGGGATTCCTTATATTCTTATATAGATGGGGGGTTTCTTTCCCCAGCTAGACACTGGAATGCGACAGTAACATGTGGTCAAGCCCAAAGTGTAAGTTTAAGGTCTTTTGAGATCTAACATGAGTACCACCTTTGGAAGTAAATGTAAACAAACACTGTTATTAGACTTCAATGGCACCTCTCAGAAGATGAAAGCCCCTCCACAAAACACAAAACCTCACAAAAGAAATACAAAAGCTCCCAAAAATATGGATAGAGGACAGCACATACCGTCAGACATGCAATTTTCTTTAAAAATTTTTTTTATATGACTGGGCCAATTATTCTATTGATGTCTCAGTTTTGGCTGGTCCTTTCTTTCCCCTCTTAGAAGTGGCAGCGACAGCCTTCATCATACCTTGAAAATATCTGTGGCTCCCCGTTCAAAGTTGTTGGATCTGTTTTCCAAGATGATCAGCTCAGTTTTGCCAGTCTCACCATAAATCTGCATGAACACTTTGGCGTTGGTGCCTGCGGCTCGCACGTCTCCAGTAACTACAGACACCTCATAGTTTATCACTAGTCCAAAAATAAAGCAATTAAATCAGGAGAGAAGCCCAGATAACAACATTCCTGAGGGCTCAGGTTCAAAATTAAATTACCTTGTGTTAACAAATGTCTACGTAGCCAACCATTTACTGTTATCCAAACTAAATGTGAGATAGCAGAAGTCTTCACTGAGGACTAAACTAATAGTTTGCCTTTTACAAGTGCTAAGCCAGTGTCACAGGAGTGCAAAACAGAGCCTTAAAAGGGAATTTCATTTCATTATTAGCCATAGAGAGGTTAAATGATCTCATTAGCATAATACAAGGGAGGGAGTTACATATAGTAAGGGAAAAACACAGCATCCTTTCTCAGGATCCAAAGGCATATTTTAACCATTACCTTAAAAGAAAATGGATCTACTGATAAAAGTCAAGTGGACAGTAGGAATTTGGTCCATATCTATCAAAAAGCTTTTTCCTTGAGTGAAATGGAGTAGTACAGACAGGACAGGACATGTCTGGTGCAGCAACAGGGCACATGAATGTAAAAAAAAAAAAAAAAAAAAAAAAAAAAAAAAAAAAAAAAAAAAAAAAAAAAAAAAAAAAAAAAAAAAAAAAAAAAAAAAAAAAAAAAAAAAAAAAAAAAAAAAAAAAAAAAAAAAAAAAAAAAAAAAAAAAAAAAAAAAAAAAAAAAAAAAAAAAAAAAAAAAAAAAAAAAAAAAAAAAAAAA
>NW_020955203.1:5302871-5346920 GCF_003031625.1 Empidonax traillii
TAAATGTGAAAAAAAGCAGAGCTCACTGATATTGCAATGAAGAAGCACATTGCCCTGAGCTGTGTTATGCTGTGCAGGGTGCAAATTTTTCACATGGTCTCACGAAATGGAGATGAAAAACTCAGTAATGTCTTTCAGAAACATTTTCTTCCAGAAAAGGAAACACAAAAATAATTTACTTCCCTCAGCGATATTAGCTCGTAAGGGTGGGGCCTTTTTGGTTTTAATATCTTAGACTTGTCCAACACACTTGTCCTCGAGAGTGGCAGTAACACATTTTCAGTCCTAGCTATAAAACAGCCACGCGTCCTCTTACATTTCTCAATAGGCACAATCTCACTGGGGTAGACTTCCACCTCCACCCTGCCATCAGCCTCGTCTTTGTCGAGCCATCGGTTGCAGGGGAACATGTACTGCCTTCCCTGGACTGGAACTGTGATCTGGACACTGGCCAGGAACCAGCCGGACCGGAGACCCACATTGTCGTGTCCAATCAGTATTCGGTTGATCTTTGGAAAAGAGAACAAAAACCAAGAGGGCAGGGAAAAACCCCCACAGAATTTACACACACAGCAGAGTCTACTCAATGGATAACAGTCTCCTCACCCCGCCGCTCTGTTCTTCCACTGTGCTCACGTAAATAATTTATATATGTATTTAACTATAAAGGCAAAGAACTCTTCACATGCCAGCATGTACACTAGACTGCTGATGTAATAGTCTAAGTAAAACGTTTTTCCTAATAACCAGTGTAAAGGTCACAGGTTCTTTCATCACATTCAGTCCTGGGTGTTGTTTTGATTCTGAATTCAGACACTTGCACGAAGCACAAAGCCACCTGCAATTCATTCTTACCTTCCCAATATCCATCATATCTAAAGTAAACTCATCCACTCGACCACGTTCAAAATAATTGCCTAGATCATTATCAGAGACTAAGAGAGGCTCTTTGCTGGAGTCTGCTTTTTCACCGTAGAGTTTGATGGAGACTTTGGAGTCTGAGCTGGCACCAGGGATATCTCCCGTCTTCACGCTGATGTGGTAACTGACATCTAAAGTGAGATTGACGTACAAAATACAGACATGTGAGTGGCATTTCCAGTGCTCAGCCAGGCAACTGGCTTCAGACAAGACACAGGGGAGGAAGGCTCCAAATAGGAGGCACAGGAAGGACTTTGTCCTCCATTCATGCATCCAGCATCTTAGGGCCATGCTGGAGAAGCTGTCACACCTTGGAGTTAGCCACCAAAACATAAGAGATCCAACACTTACATTAGTAAGCATGTAATATTCTGCATGCCTCCCTCCCACTGTTAAATGATTACCCAAGTTAAATATCCTCACTTAGGCAAGTGAGGATATTTAACTCTTTTTCATACTTACAATTTAATGCAATAAATTTTACTTTTTTTTTTTCCCCCTAAACCAAAACAAAAATCTTCTCAACCTGAGATCTGTAGGCACCGTTTTCTAAAGAAAATTGTAGTATTAGAGGTTCTCCAGAAAACAACAATATAAAACTTTTGGTGATTTTCTTCTGTGAACACAATTATTCGATGGAATTTATTCTACTAAAGCAGTGGCAATTTAAGATCCTTCAGAGAAAGCTATACAAGAAAGCAGTTCTTAAACAAATCACAACATTAGAAATCAAAGTTTCTTTCTACACATATAATGTTACAATTATGCTCTATTATACCAATTAATCCCATTCACAAACTAGAATTTAGGAGTCGGAGGCATTTCCAGCTGAGTGACCTACTGCAGTTTCTTTCATAAGAATGGCAAAAAAATGCCCAGTAGATTTACTGTGAACTGACAAGAATTATTAAGAAGAATAAAGCAAGTAAATATGTGCATGTACAGCTCAAACCTAGACCTTCTTTTTTTTCCAAGCTGAACTCACTTTTTAGGATTGGTGACTCCCCAGCAGGCACTAATTCTCGGACAATCTGACCATCGTCCTCATTTTTGTCAAGCCATCTGGTTTACAAAAAGAAGTAAGTTATCTCTGAATAATTAGCACCTGTTAGACCTTTGAAAATCTAGGCTGGCTCCACACACAGTCCAAACCCACACCATAGTAAAAGAAGATATTTTTTACAGGGTTCTGTATCTCTGCTAACTTAGCAGGAGCTTGACCAGACCATACGGCAGCCAAGCTTTAAAACTCCATTTTTCCAAGAAGAGAGATCGTGAGAGCCCTGCTCACAGTAGATAAACATCTGCTGTGATGTCCATCTGCCTGAAAAGCACAAACTCCATAACCATAAATTATTCCTGTGAACAGGCAGTCTCAGTCTTTTGAAATCATTGACCAGAAAGACTTACAGCCTTTATTACTAACAATTGATTGCAACCTTTATAGCATGTAGGTTACTAAACCCCCCTCTTTTTTTTTTTTTTTTTTTTTTCCCCAGTCTTTCTGTACTTTAGTTTGTCATCTCTTTTTCCTTCCTTACAGATAAGTGTGTATACCCCTTTTTTCTCCACCAGGAAGGGGATGAATTACGTTACTCCCATTTTCAGGGCTGGGTATGTGCAGGCAGCTGCCACCAGCAAAAAGGAAGGATTTCCTGTGTTTCTCAACATTGCTTTAATGATCCAACTAGACTAATTAAGAAGAAGAGCTGGGCACAAAGCAAGCTGCAACATGATCTCAAGGGAAAAAGAATTCTGAAAGGAAAATCATAGAATTATAGAATGGTTTCAGTTGGAAGGGACCTTAAAGCTCATCTCGTTCCACCCCCTGCCATGGGCAGGGACACCTTCCACTATCCCAGGTTGCTCCAAGACCTGTCCAGCCTGGCCCTGAACACTTCCAGGGAAGGGAAATCTGCAGTCTCTCTGGGCAGCCTGTGCCAGGGCCTCACCACCCCGACAGTAAAGAATTTCTTTCTTAATATCTGATCAAAACCCGCCCACCTTCAGCTCAAGGTCACTCTCCCCTTGTCCTATCACTACATGCTGTTTCAAGAAGTCCCCTCTCCAGTCCCCCTCTGAAAATCCCCTCCCAAAATGTGGGGGAGGAACCAATTGCTAATCTGGTAACCTTCACAGCTGCTCCTTCAGCCTCAGGGATAAAGGATTTTCAGCCCCAAACCCATCATGCGCCATACAGCAACCCTTGTACGACAGCAGCAAGGGCCCTGGCAGAGGTTTCTGATTTTCCACTTCAAACCCAGACTGCTGCAGGACTCAGGATATTCCTGTACGCATCTGTTTAGGGTCAGGTTTCCCACAGTGGTGCCGTCACAGCAGGAGCCATTCCCAGAGTGCCCATTGTTCCCAGGTAGGCATCTATCTGCAGCAGCATCTTTTGCAGCTAAAAATACTGCTTAAAACCAGCAGGGGCGAGAAAAGGACAAGTGAGCAATCTCTGCCGGGTCATGCAGGGTATTTAAATGGCTATAATAATTCCCAGAACTACAAAGAAGAAAAACAACCCCCCGGAAACTTCCTTTTTAAAGGCGCCCACACAGTTGTCACCGTGACACACACATTGTCCTTGGTTGACCCGTGAGCCAAAAAAGAAGAGGAGCTCACTTTCCATTTAAGTTTTCATCTTTGATTTTGATGGTGAGTCAGCACGTATGGAAGCCAAAAAATGACCCTTATAACAAGGATTTGAGGACATGAACAAATGCCCACTGAGAGCTGGATCAAACCTACGGCACCTTGCTGGTAACAAGCCATCAAAGCTTACAGGCATGACCAGTTGAACAAAGAAGAAACCGGATATTTTGGAAGACCAAAATGACTCCATTTTATCCATCTGAAGAAATCTTATATTTTCAGTCTCCTCCCCTCTCTCCTCCCACCCAGAAGAAAACAAAAAGCACAAAGAAACCATGCCAAAAAACAGCACCAGGAAAGAAAACCAAACGTGAGCCAGAGCCAGCCAGCCCTGGAAGCATGAGCAGCAATGTTCTCATGCAAAAGAGGTGCACAGAAATCCCCAGCACACAGACACACGTCTCCAGCCCCAGCTCCCCTCTGAGCTTCAGGAGGTTGTTGGGTATGCAGTCTACCCCGTATTCTTCCCTTTCAACTCTGCAAAGCAGGTGACCTTGTGCAGATGGGCTTGGAAAGCCAAGGTGGTCAGCACGAAGGTGATGAACACATGAACATGTGATGATCACACAAGAACCCTGTGAGGGCATCAGGTGCAGTGGTGTGCCTCAGAGGAGGCTGAGAGGTGTAAGGGGATAGAGGAGCAGAAAAATCTGCATGGAATACAACGGCAGTGAAATTGTCGTCAAGAATTGAGCAAGGGCAGAGTGCAAGGGGAGAATGCTAAGATACCACCTTGCCTTAAAAAAGGAAGTCTTTTACTGATGTTTTAGGGTTGGGGGATTTCTGTTTTACCTGTGAGAAGTGGTCCTTTATACCTTTGTATCATGTAGTTCTTTGATGCTGGCTCTGGATTCACGTCCTTGGACAGGCATCCAATGGCTAGGGGACCACATCATCCCAAAAGTCAAGATGCTTCTGTGTACATGGATGTTAACTCGAGCCTGAACTCCACAACCCCAGGACCACTGAATTCAGCATGATCTTCAGGAAGGCAGAAGCTCACAAGGTAGGCACACTTCTGCTCTCCTGCTGCTGGTTTTTGCATCCTGCAAGCTGCTGTTTCTGTTGCCAGTGGACATGCTGCTGTTTTCTGTCACCTTCAGCATTGCTGGTGGTTTAGGGATATCTGGGATGTATCTGGGTGAACTGCTTTTGCACCAGGGTGGGAGGATAAAAATACATCCCAGAAGAAACAGATCTCTGTGTGCAGAATGCAAACACTATCTGCTTCAGCAGTGAGGACAGGTGGCAAAAACGAGTCAGAAAAAGAGGACACACCCCTAGATAAAGGAAAAATACTGATAGCAAGAGAAGAAGCATGTTTTGGACAGAGGAGGAAGAGAGAGGCTTATCAGCAGAAGTGGCTAAAGGCTCTTTGCGTTGTTTCAGCCAACAGAACAGTCAGGAATGGCAGAACTCTCAGAAAGGAGATGACTCTAGTGACAGAGGAAATATTTGGATGAGCAATGCCACTGCATTCCTTCCCTTCAGAACACATGGAGCAATATCCTTAATTTTACCTCAGTGTAATTCCAGTACTGTGTCACTGAGCAGCAGATTGCAACCAGGGGTTTATAGTCTTACAGAGAACGCAAATGGATTGACAAATTATAAACACATCAGGCTGCAGAAAATAGAATTTTTCAGTGCAGTGCCATCATATTCCTAGTACAAAAGACCTGTCAAAATCTTCTCTTTTATCAGAGTTTCTGTATTCACATGCCACTGTGGGTTTTGCAGGGGTGCAGTTGTGTCCTGTGTCACATACTTGGTTTTAAAGAGATATTTTATGACCAATAACTTAAAGAGGACACAAATATGACATGAAAGCCACTTCAGAAAGAATTTCTAGAGGATCAGAGATTAAGGGGAGCACTGCAAAAAATATGGTATGACATCATACATAACATTTGAAATCCAGTCTGCATGCAATTAGAATGACTAGCACATCTATTAGATTCAGAAATGCATTTGTATTTGTGTGTGTCTTTAAACATAACCTACATACAAAAATGTGTAAAACAGATAGACATTTCAGTTTATTTTTAGGTAAGAAAAGGAGGTTTCTCTGGCTAGCTTGTATGATGAACATTTTTGGCATTTGATCGAATAAATGTTCTTTCACAGGAGTCTCCTAGTGCATCATCCCATTCATGGTCTGTCTGTTGTTCTTCAGGGAATTAATGATGTTCCCTTTGCTTGTGCTGGAGAAAAATTAGGATGGTGAGGGCCATATGTTTAGAAAAAAATTTAATGACATATCACTGAAGATTTCAGTGGAGATGTAATGATTTATAGTGTGTAAAATTCTATCCTATCACGAACTCGTGACTTTGCCTGATTGAAAACTCATTTCTGTCTGGGATATAAATATTATAAAAAATAGACATTTAGGAAACGTCAGCAGGTCCATTCCTGGACTTCCAGAACACTTTGAGGAGAAAATGAAACCTGAAGAACTCAGTCTTGATCTTCAAAAAAGCTTGGCTCCAGTTCTGGGGGGAAAGGTTTGCTCCTTAATTTTGAACTTTCTAGGGATATTTATCATCACAACACCTAAACCCTATCATGTATTATAAAGTTCAGTGATGCCACAGAATGATTCAGTGTTCAGTCCCTAAAAGCATATAATGCTATGTGGTTTTAAGGGGGTAGTAGTGCTGCAGTGCATTCAAGTGATGTACTAGTAAGTCTGCAAATAACACTTGGAGAAGTCACTTGCATTTACTTCTTGCAAGCACAGATCAAATGACCACTTTAAAAATCACTGACTCTAAGCCAACTCCTTAAAAGAGTTGAAAGCACAGGCCTGGGAGTCATTATTCCTTGATGCTCTACCTGAATCTGACACAAACTCACAATTAATCCACTTAGCTTCCCTTTATCTCTGCTGGCTCCCTTGTACAACAAAGACAGTTCTTCTCATAGAGCTCTTGTGATTACTAGGTAATAGATGATCCTACAGAGTCATAAAAAAAAGCTTTCAAATTAAAAGGCAAAACACAGTCGTGTATATGAATATGTAAATAACAAGAACAGAGACTTCAGAGAGCTCTGTGCAATGAAGATCTATGAGGGTATCTTAAAGACATCAGTTGCAGTGGAAGCTGGTTAGCCAGCTCCTTGCTGGAGTATAGCTCCCCACATGCTGCTGCAACCCAGTTTGTACAGAGGTAAGAAGTCTGTGAAGCTTTCTGCACAGGTGAGATGTGTTTCTGCTGGGAGGCATTTCGTCCTTCAGCTGTCTCACAGAGGCAGCTAAACAGCAGAAGGTCGGTGGAGTGGCTTTCAGTAGGAACTCATCAGCAAAATGTGATTTCTCCAGACCATGAAACTGTGCTGTGTGGAAGAGTGGAAGTTAGTCAGGTCTCAGAGATAAAGGCAGTGAGATCAACATGTCTACTGGCCAAGCAGAAAGAGAATGTTCCCTGGTGTCCCTTGGATGGAGTCTCTAACTAACCTCACTTTCATTGCCTCTTCTTGGCCAAGTCTTCTTCAACATCTTGGCTCCGAAGAGGCAGGCGAAGCAGGACTTTCTGAGTTCCCGCCAAAGCAGCAAGGACATAAGCTGTTCCTGGCCTACAGGACTGGAGAGGAACATCCAAACGCTGCAGGTCATGGAAATGTTTGTCCCTCCCATGGAGGATGCAGTGGGTGAGCACCTTCGCCCTCAGATGTCTCCAGACTCCATGACGACACCCGTACTCTGCGATGATGCCTCAGTCTCCCGAGAGACACGGGCATCAAAGATAAAGAGAGGGAGCAGCTGTCCCTGTGCTTGATGGTGATCAGTCATGTGACCTTCTCAATCTGAGAGGAAGAGATAATGCTGGCACAAGGACAGCAAACAGATCCACACGAACAACACTGATACCGCTTGGGAAAAGAGACATTTAGAAAGATAAGAAGAGTGGAATTCCACCTCTGGCAACCTGAAGCCTTAATTCACCCCATGAATATTTTGGGGGTAAGGTCTTGGGTTTTCTTTCTCCTTCCTTTTTCAGTCCCTGGCCTGAGGGGGAATGCCCTCTGGATTCTGATATTCCTGATCCACAGGTGTGGAAGCCAAGGGGGAACAGGGTCATCCCTCCAAGCTGAAGGAAGACGCCCAGTTAAACAGTCATGTGAGGAGACAATTCAAAAGGAAGCACTTAAAATATGCCAGCTGCACGGTGCAGTTAGACACAGAAATATCTCTGAGGAGCCTGAAAAAAACCCAGCTCTTCACGTGGACACCTCATGTCCAAGGAAAAACCTGTCTAGCCTGCTTGCTTTAACTCAGTTAAAACATATGGCTGTTAAATATGGATCAAAAGGCAGCAATGACTACGTGGTGGTTTGTTCTTTGAGAAGGGAGAAACTGGCTTTCTTTTCACAACCAAGATGACATTGCATCTGCTGCTCCTCCGTGCTGCCTCCCCAGTGAGTTTGCTCTCTGATGTGACGTGGCTTTAGCAATGCAGAGAGGCTGGGGCTGGCTCCTGTTTTGTGTTTGGCTGACTCCCCTCGTTATAGTGGAGTTCTTCCAAGACACGAGACAAGTAACCAGATTAGACACTTTACCTTTTTTTGCCGTTTAAAAATAATTGTGTTTGAGTTTTACAATTCCACTTGTCCCCCAGGAGATGACTTTTTAGAATAGGTACTTGGTGGTGTGAAATGGAGCTCAGTGAAGGTCCACCCAACAGGGTGGACATCCAAGAGGGCAAGCATGACTTTACAGGACCTTGAGCTACTCTGAAGTTAATCTCTCATGTTTTCAATTTAGTTCTCTCTGGTTTGTCCTTCAATGTTGAAACAGACCTTACTCAGTGCCACAATAGATTATTCATCTTGTTCCCCACAAGTGGCCTCAGCACTGCACGTTTCTTTTGGCCACTTGATTGTCTAGGGAGGAGAAGAATACATTTACAACCCACCCATAGAGGTAAGTTACAGCCCTCTGCTCTACCACTATCTCTGTCTCTGTGATATGCATTTCCCCTCATGCAAGGAGCTCTCAAGATGGCAGCATAAAAATTTTGCGTTCTCCCAACACAAAAATAGCATCCCATTGCTCCTGGAGAGGTGGGATGCGCATGTGAGGGACCAGAACCTCATTCCACACATGCAGTAACACCAGCATATTGCAGAGTGTGCTTCTGCAGCAGGCAAGTGCAGTGACATTGGATGTGGTCCTGGCAGGTTGTGTTTTTTATCTTTTGTAAATTCTCTGCATTACTGAGCTAATTGATGAGAAGTTCATAATTCAAATTGCTGTTCATTTGGTAAGGGGAGTTAACTGTATCTCAAACCTCCCAAACCACACTCTTTGCTTTCAGGCTTAGCAAAAATAAATGAACTAATGAATAAATAAAAAGGATTAAGCTGTGCTCAGAAAATTCCAGTCATGGACCAACAACTAGGCTCTTCAAAGTCTGGCAAATGCATAGACAGAGGCATAATTTGCAAGCATTGTTTTTCCAGTACCTGTAGCAGGGGAATTCCACAGCCTCACTTTCTGGCTGTCCTTCTTCCCTCACTATCACTTTGGCAAGGTACCAGCCACTGCTTCCTCCTTTGCCATCATGCCCTATCCTCACCCTCCTCACCTGCTTCAGCGTTACTGCTTCAACGAAGAATTCATCAGCCTTTGAGAAGGAGAAGAAAAAAGGTAAGGCAATATTTCTCCCTAAAAGCAAACCAACAACCCAAATTTATTATTGCAATCAAACCAACGTCATCAGCATGCTGCAAGATAATTCTTCACAAGATGAAGGAGAAAGCACGAATTTACCAAAGAATGAAACCTTGAATATTTGTCCTGGATGTATAACATTAGGTTTGTAAATATATGATCTGCCAGCATTTTAAATCTCCCATGTCATTGCATGCCCTCCACAACTGTAAAAAAGAGAAGTAATTTGATTATTAAGAAGTTCATGGAGAGAGGCAGGAAATCCAAGTTCAAACCCGTGCTCAGATATGAGCTTTGTAGAAAATCCAAAGCAGGTCACTTCAGACCAAATCCACAGAGGTATTTGAGAGGTACAGTTCAAAGACATTACTCTGTGTTAAATTCAAATAACATGGAGTACTGAGCACAATTTACCCCCATTTAATTTCCTGGCATGCCAGTATGGGCAGGGCTGCACAGGGGTATTTCCAGCTGCTCCATGTGTTGTGTTTGGAGGTAAATACCCTTAATACGCCATGAGAGACTTGGATTTTATGTCTTTTTTTTATCTCTTTCTTTTGCTTCCCCAGGAAAGGTCTCAAACCACCAGCCTAGAGACTACCCCAGGTGATGGCCCTTCAAGACCAGGGCTCTGTTACCCAAGAGTGTACTGGGACCAGCAGTTCTCGATGGCTGAAGAAAGAGAAATGTATTAAAAGAGTGAGTTACTCCTGTGGGAATCAGGCCAGGCAAGTATCTGTGGCACATCTACAGATACACACACACACACACGGCACATGTAGGGTAAATACTGGGTATCAACACACAGCATATCTGCAGCATGTGAGCCCAACAAAGAGAAGTGACTGCTGTGGTTGCCATCTGGCTGAGATGCCTTGCTAGGTAAGAGAAACCTAACCACTGTCATTCAGTTGTCCTTCATCTCCCAAAAGCACATATGGTGGTTGCACACATCCAGCTAGCTCCCAGAAAGCGTGGTGGCAAGGCAGTATTTATGTAAATACTGAAATTTATTAAAACAATCATAATTTTTTGTCATCATTCGGGACTCCAAACTGTCTCTTAAAAAAGAGACAACTAAACATACTGCCACTGCCTGAAGTGTTAATGATGGGCTTACACGTGCCAATGTTACTTACATACTCAGAACTGCTGAATTGGGGATTTAAAGTATCAAAACCTTACTGAGTCAGTCAAAGTCAACGTCGTTCAATTCATTAGGCCTGATGCTCACCTTACTTATTAATGGCTGATATAAATTAATGAGTAAATAACTAACTGGAGCCAAACAGGGCAAACAACCTAATTTAGAGGCATCTTTAAATCTTACTTTCTACACAGGCTGTTGGTTTACATCTGCAGGCAAACTTTTAAAGTTAAATTGGTAATCAAGGTACTATTGGTTTAAGTGGCTGTAGATTAGAGACTGCACTGACTAAGCTGCATTTCTTTTTAACAGGCTATCTGAGTTAATCAGTGTAGATATACTCATTCAGTCTCTTGAATATATGAGCTCTAAGTTTGTCAGGATCAATTCTCAAACAGCTTCCAATTCATTCATCAGCTTTCAGCTCCTGGTGCCAGGACAGCAGTTTTCCATTAGCACGTTCCAGTTTGGTTACATCATTTGCATAGTAATAATCACATGATTTGATTGCCAAAATTATGTTTCTTTTTTTATCCTCCTTCATGTAAGTTAGCCTATAACTCATTTTTTTTTGTGAGTAAATATAATAGAATTGTTATGGAATCCTAGAATGGTTTGGGTTGGAAGGGACTTTAAGGATTATCTCATTCCAGCCCCTCTGCTGTGGGAAGGGACACCTTCCACTAGACCAGGTTGGTCGAAGTCTCATCCAGCCTGAACTCGAACAGGGGTGGAGCATCCCATAAAATAGCCTTCATCTGTGTTTAACATATTTGTATCCTCTGTGAACCAAGCATCTTTCTTTGGAACTGCACTGAAACAGCCTTCAAGCCACCACCAAAACATGACTCGTTTTGCTACCATTTTGACAAAACTAGGTTTCACCAAATGAAAAAAATACCACATTTTATATCCTGGGCCTACGTTTTAAAACTAAAATATCTGCAATTCAAATGCATAGGCAAAAAAATAAGATGTTCAAAATGTCCACGTGTGCAAACCTTTATATCATTTAACAGCAGAATGGACTCTCACTTTGTAATTGCCACATGTTTCCACATACAGACCTTACAAACACAAGAAATACCTGAAGAAAGTTGTTTTAAACTCTAAAAAAATTCAGTGATTTCAGTGAGGAATTGGAAATTCTGGACAGTCAAAGGCAAATTCAATGTACTAATGCATATTTCAGAAGCCTAAATTCAATGGTCTATTTTGAAAACGTGACCTCCTTTTATCTTCATTTTCCTTCCACTCTGAACCTTCAATCAAATAATGACAGAAGAGATGGGAAATCTGCAGACTTCTGAATCTGATCAGATTCTCAAAATCTCCTCCCGGAGATATTGATTACATTTTACTAGTCCAAGTTGGACCCTAGAGATCCAAAATTGGATACATATTAAGTAGGTTGACCCCACAGATCAGATCAGCACAGTATTTGCTTGCTGATACTGCCAATGCTGCAAAGGCTTTAACTGCAATTTGACTTCTTCATTATCTCCAGCTTTCCAGGGAATAAGCTTTGTCTTCATTTCAGGCCATTTCCACCCCCCCCTCTGTTCAGGACACAGACATACAAAAATATATTGAAAGCCTCTTTGAAAATAAGACACAAAAATTGAGTGCAGGATGGTTGAGAGAGACTGGGGGAAATATAAAAGAAACATGTTAGTCTTTCGGTTCTGAAATTTCACATCAAATAAGATGCTTTTTCTTCCTTTGCCCCAGGAGCCGAATTTTTTCTATATTGATGGAGGGAGAAAGGCTCCCTTTTCTTCTTGGAAAATTTCCTGAAAGCCTACTCCAATCTGGAGATGCAATTTCAGCAGTCAGTACTTATCTGGGGAGCAAACCAAGAGACTCTTTCATGAACATACAGACATCAAGCAAGGGCACACTGTCCGTGACCTAAGCCTCCCTCCAGCTGCAACCTGTTACGACGATGTGTCTACATGATTTATTTCTCCCCTACCGCCCCAGCCCGAGCTGGCAAGGAAATCAGCTGAGTTTACAAACACACACCTCAAAAAGAAAAAAGGGGGAAAAGAGAGAAAAAAAAAAAAAAAGAAAGAAATGAAATTTATAAAACCATCACACGCTTTTTAAAACCCGTCTTGAGGCGCTGCTGAGCGAACTTACGTTGCCTTTCTCGAATTTGTTGACGGTGTTGATGCAGTTGTAGAGGACGCGCTCGCCCGTGTCCCCCTGGTCGCCGATGAGGCAGACAAAGACGTTGGCATCTGTGCCGCTCCCGCTGACGGTCCCCGTGCACACTGTCACACGGTATTTTATCACTGGGGGAGACATAAATTAATAAAACAGTTTCGGCAACACGATTAATTGCCACTGAAATTCACCGAGGGTTTTTTTTTGACGGGCCCGTAATTAACTTTAAGTGTCCGTGCTTCCAGCTGGTACTTGTGCTGATGCATTGGCTTTTTGCACTTGCTGGTTATCACCAGGGAAGGAAAACAAGCCAAAAGAGGAAGATGTGAAATGGTAAGAGGACCCATAAAAGCCCCCCAGAGAAGGACATAAAGATGCTGACCCCTCCAAGTAAAGCCTCATGAACTGGAGTGCACGGCCTTACTGAGGTCTCAGTCCTGCTACCTCCCCTCCTGCCTTCCCAAAACGGTCCTGGTGATGGGGGACCTGGTAAAGTGTTTCTGGAAAACAACATTTTCAGCATCCAGGGGCATGGCAGGCAGACAGAAAGAGTTAGAAAGGTACAAGTGCTCAGGTATCTCAGGAACGGGATCTTCATGTTGGGTTTATGGGGCAAGACAAGCCCAGCTGGCCCCATCCCCTTGAGATCCTTATAATCATAGAACCATAAAATTATAGAACCATTGATGCTAGAAAAAGCTTCCAAGATCATGCAAGACTCCAAACTTTATGCAGGAGTTCAGATTGTGTCCTTGTTATTTGAGATGTCCCTGTGTCCTTTGAGATCTTTATTTAGGATTTTTCTGGGTAGATTTTGAGCTGCCACCTTCCTCCCCCAACCCTGCCCTCATCACATTGGGTGAAGGATTTCCAGGAAGAAATATCACAAGGAAGAACCAGCCCACAGACCAACCTTTGAGAGAGGGACCTTCTTCTCCAGTGCAGGGAAGGGACAAGAAGTGTTGCTCCCACCCTCCCTCCAAAACCCACTTGCAAGCCCAGCACGCAGGTGCTGCAACTTGACTCTGCTCAGCACAGCTACTCCTCTCAGGGAAGTGCCTGTGTGAGGATTCAAGCTGCCCTCTCCACAGTTGATTAAAAATACATTTCAAAAACCAGGTTTATTTACATTTTAATAACATCTGCAATTACAATTACTCTTCCTCTCCTGAGGAACTGCTCTGCTGCATACAGATCATTGAAATCAGAAATTTCAGAAAACAGGGGACTCATGGTCTACAGAGTGTGGGTGCTTTGGTGGAAATATGAAAAATCCCACTGGCCACCTCGAGATATTCTGCCCTCCGAAACTCTCCCTCTAAACACATTTAGTTCTTGTGACACAAGGTCAAGTCAGGAGTGGCCACTTCAGGAAGCCAGTGCAAAGTTCTGCTGCTTTCCTTAATTAAATCTCCAGATCAATTAAATGGATAAATAGCTTGGATTGCTTATACATACTGAAAGATGCATTTGCTTTTGCACTACTGTTCTGTGCAACTTCCCATATATTCATACATACAGCTGCATAAATTTGCATATAACTAAATAAAACTTTACACATGATTGTTGAATTGTAGATTGCATTTCAGCTAAGCTTGCTTTCCATGAATATCCCTCAGACCTTGCATTTCACATTTTAAGGGAGACTGGAAAAAACCCACAAGCCGTACAAAAACCCCAACTAATTCTGGAATCAATTGTGCTGCGACCAAATCTTTCCCATTTCCCATCACAGAGACATTTGCTAACCAAAAGAAAAAAAAAAAAAAAAAAAAAAAAAAAAAAAAAAAAAAAAAAAAAAAAAAAAAAAAAAAAAAAAAAAAAAAAAAAAAAAAAAAAAAAAAAAAAAAAAAAAAAAAAAAAAAAAAAAAAAAAGAAGGCTAGGATTTCTGAGGCTTCATGCAGCTAATGATGCACACAGAAAATAGTGCAGAGAGAAAGTGCCAGAAAGAGAAGTTAATTGAATCGCATCGGTCTGCCTGTGCATCTCTCGCACAAAGAGGGTTCCTTTCTATTCAGGTCCTAAGCAAGAGCCCTGCACAGAGCCCGTGGCTCTCACCTGGCATGACTTCAGACACCAGAGATCCCTCCGCAGGGAGCTCCCTCACGATCTCGTTGTCATCTTCATTTATATCGAGCCAGCGGCCACAGTTGAACGAGTATTTTTCTTTTGTCAGCGTTTTCAGCAGAGTTACCTTCATTAAACCAAAACACTGCGTGAGTTCAGAGGCTTAAAGACAAAAAAAGCAATAAGCTCCTGACAGGCTTTTGCCAGGGAGGCAGGAGTAGGTAGCAGCAGAGAAACAAAACACATTAATAATGAGGCTGTAATTCTGACTTGTGCACTCCAGTGATGCATGGAGCAAAGTCATAGCTGATGGCTTTTCAAGTCCTTTTTTCTCCAGTCACTCCCTGGCACTGGGAAAGTTTTGAAGGATTCTGTGGCTCTTGAAATTTCTCATCATAAGCCACTGTAAAAACCCAAAGATCTGCAGTAGCTTCCAAATGAGTAATGAGCAGGTAAGATAGTGGTCTGCAGTTGTCTGGTGAAGGAAAGGGTACAATGAAGGTTTGTGAAATCACAGGTGACATGAAGAAGGCAAAGAGGGGTCAACTGTTCACTGTTCTGCCGCAAGAAGTACAGGGCACCAAATGATGCTTGTGGAACAAAGTTCTAAGCAAACAAAAGGGCACAACCAGCCTGTGAAGTCCTTCCCAGAAGCTATTACGGTTGCTAAAAGTTTAACTGCTCAAGGGGAGGCTGGAAACTTTGAACAAATGGTTGGAAGAAAAATCTATTAAATGCTTTGTGTTTGGTAGATCTGTTCAGGAAATAAGAGTCCAATTAAACAGTCAAAAACTGGAAGAATGTTAGAAGTATCATAAACGCTTGTCCTTTTCTTGCACTTCTCTAGATGGACTAGACGGACTTCTGGCCTGACCAGTGTGGCTGCTTTCTGTTCTTGTAATAGAAGATAAAAGCCTGACCTGGCATGAAGCAAACCTGGCACGAAACGTGTGAGGGCTGTATCATTTAAGGCTTCATCTAAGTTCCCAGATGCTAAAATGGACGCACAAGTGGTGTGATTCACGTGCCACGAGCCTGATGCGTTCAGAAAACATCAGGATGGCTGCATATGGACAGGTTGATTTCATGGAGTCACAGAATCATAGAATCATTTAGGTTGAAATAGACTTCAATATCCTTGAGTCCAACCATAAGATCATTTCATGCACCTTAACCACGTTTGCTTAGGCAGTTTGGTCAAAAGTCAGTCCTAGACACACTGCCAGATCCTTCTCGTCCCTCCTGAGCACAGTTTTTGTGCAGGAAAGCAGGATGCCACAGGGAAATACGTAGCTATGGAAGATACAAGCATTCTTGTTCATCATTTGTGATGAGCAAGGACCAACAGAGATGACTGCAGTGGCCCAAAGTCTGACCAGCATTTTCCTTCTGATAAAGACCACAGTCAGACTCTTTCCACCACCATGTGCTGATAACAACAGTATTTGCTGCCCTCTTCCCACTAGAGATGGGTGATGGCTGCGGATGCTTTTGCAGCTCCATGACAGTGCAGGAGAACAGGATCTGTCAAGCCACATTAGAGCGCTAAATTGTGATTTATTTACAGATGCAGAGATAAGTGTGTGTTTTGTTAGGCGCAGAGAATGCCTTCCAAGGTGCTCAGGAGGAGCATGGGTGAAACTCAGAGATGAACTTGCTGCCCAGACAACCCAGGGGGAGGGCTCATAGCATGGTCATCAATGCTGGTAGAGCAAAAGGCATATGCCTGAGGTTCAAGCAGACCATCCTTTTAATTTCCTAAACATCTCAGTGCTGCTGTCCTCTGCACAGCCTCTGTGGTCTCCTCCAGTCTGCAGGTGATCACCTCCTGTCAGCATTTCGGCGCAGGTGATGCTCCACTCTGCAGCAGTTCTCTGCTGCAGTCAGTTCTTTGTTATGGACAGTCTAAGTAGGCCACAGAAGGAGTGGGTTTGCCTCTCTGTACAGTAATGATGTCTGGGAGTAGGAAGGGCAAGGAGAAACACCCTGGTAGCAGTGAGATGGGACTACAGTGGTCTGAGACTGGAAAGATGGGAAAATGTGGTTTTCACCATCAATCTGAGCTGCTGGGAGCTGCCTCTTCCCAATACTCTGATTCGCCAGACACAGAATGCTTTAGATTAGAAAAGCCCTCCAAGATAATTAAGTCAAAACATTCCCCCAGCACTGCCAAGGCCACCACTAACCTCCTGTGTCCCCAAGTGCCACATCCACACGGCTTTTAAATCCCTTCAGGGGTGGGGACTCCACCACTGCCCTGGGCAGCTGTGCCAGGGCTGGACAGCGCTTTCCATGAAGGATTCCTTCCTAATATCCAATCTCAACCTCCCCTGGTGCAACTTGAGGCTGTTTCCTCTCTTCCTGTCACTTGTTACCCGGGAGAAGACACCAAACCTCACCTGGCTACAACCTCCTTTCAGGGAGTTGTAGAGAGTGAGAAATTCCCCTCTGAGCCTCCTTTTCTCCAAGCTTCCACCCCTCTGCCTGACAGGGAGGCACCTCTGACCACTGCAGCACATCAAACTCTGCTGTCAGCTGGGGAGCAGTGACCCAGGGCTGGCTCTGCAGACCTCTCTGGCCAGTCTGGCTTTTCAGATCTACCTTCCCTTGCAGTCCCCTCACCTTATTCAGATGCCAGCCAGCAAAAGGATTTCTTTTCTCGTGCCATATCCGAAGCTTATAAAATGTGCCCAGATCAGGGAGCTCGATCTATAGAGGGGGAAAAAAAAAGTGCGTTATCCATTTCTGTACATCAGCAAAAGGTGCACACAAAGGATGCCTCTGAACATCTCTTCAGAGCTAAATCAGAGAGGAGTCAATAACTAAGCCTAATCCCTCTTTGGAGAGGACAAGGCATATCATTTGCATTATCACCAAACTTCACCTCCAATATAGCAGGATTTACCAAGGTAAAGACCTCATGCTGGTGATTTTCCACGCAGGGTTGAAGCTAATGCCATGGAAAACAATGCTAAGCCAGGTTTACCACTTGCACGAGATTCATACCATGAACTTGTCAGTCTGTCCAGTTTCAAAGTTGTCTGAATTGTTGTCCAGCTTCATCTCATCTGACTTCCCCTTGTCTCCATAAATCTGGAAAAAGATGGTGGCATCTGTCCCTGCGTTCTTAATGTCGCTTGTCCAGATCCAGAGGGACCAGGGGTTCTCTAGAAAGAGAGGTTCTAAAAGTAAGTTTTAAGGGTGACCTGGTTAAAAAACATAATTATCATTATTTCCTCTGGTAGGTAAAGAGGGCAGGATGACATGAAAGAAGACCAAGACATATCATCTTTTTCTGCACAAACGTAATCAGCTGCCACCTGACTTGTAGTAATGAGATTGGCTGGAAGTACAATTCTGTGATTTCATTTAAAAGAAAATTAGGTGAAACCAAAAATCACCACTTTCCAGGTGAATCATATTCTTCTGTTATACATTAGGAATAGGGTAGTGCAGGGATGTGCTCCATCCCTGTAATTTCAGTATACTTTCAGTATATATAATATATACTTTCAGTATATATAATTTCAGTATATAAACAACTCTTATCTTCAAAAACCATAAAGCCAAGGAAATATACAGCTTTCCTTTTGCCAAAGGGAAAGAGTCTCCAGTTACTTGAGCATAGTGCAATGAAGCTCCAGGTAGCTCCTAAACTTCCTGAATCCATGTCTGGAACAAGGAGCAGCACAACATAGACAGGGTAACGAGCCTTCCTGACACTGGGCTAGTTACCCCAGATATGCCTTTTGCAAAACAGTTTGGCTCAGAGGCCACTCAGGTATCCCCAGCCAGGCTGCACCATGTGGGGCAAACACACTCAGGAGTGATGCAAGGATATTTTCCAAAAGTTTTAAAATTATTTAAATGCCTCAATCCCACCCAATCTCAGTTAGCACTTCTTTTTTTTTTTTTTTTTTTTTTTTTAATGCTACGTGACGTGCCAAAAGATTGCGGCCAAGATGCAAATTTTTTATCTCTTAAATCTTCACTTTAACTGTAAGACCAGCCCACCCGGCAGCAAGTTTACATTGGTTTTCATATGAGAAGGTGGTTGCATATAAAAAAGGTGACATTATTTGCACTAAAGAGCCCCTCATCTGCATTCTTTATTGATGATAATGTGTGTCGCTTCTGCAGGCCTTGCAGCACCTACAGGAGAGGGAACAGCCTTCTTTCCTCACTCAGACATCAGCTGAATTATTAACAAATCTTAATGAGAGAATTGCTAACCCTTTCAGTATGCCTGAGCCCACACCAGCACGGCTTGACCTTCAGAGCCCAGAATGGAATATAAAAATATGATGACATGCATATAAATTAGATTTTTACTGATCTACTCAGTGTTTGACAGTAAAAAAAAAAAAAAAAAAAAAAAAAAAAAAAAAAAAAAAAAAAAAAAAAAAAAAAAAAAAAAAAAAAAAAAAAAAAAAAAAAAGGCAAGAGCTACTGAAAAAAAAATGAGAGGAAGAGGGAACTCTTAGAAAAAGTTTTGCCCCTGTTTTAATAATATACAAAATGTTCATGACCACTCCTTTCTGAAAAGCACCAGTAGGTTTTATATGAGCAGAAAAGAAGCAAAGACAGTTCTGTGGATAGCATGTGATAGAGAAGCCTGGTCTCCCTGGGGAAAAGAGCAAGGGCAATTCAGACACCAGAGACTGCTCTCATCTGTCTGGTTTGGCCTCCCTGACCTCTTGCTGAAGGAAAAGAGGAGTGATGCCTGTGTGGAGGGGGAAACTGGACCTTGTACTAGGATTAAATGCAGATAGAGGGCTGTTCAGGGAGAAACCACACAGGGAGAAACACGGGTGAGCTAGGGGCAGCAGCTGCTGGAGGTGACCTGGCATTTCCCCAGAAGCCCATCATCATCCTCCTTAGGGCTCATAGAGCACATTCCCCTGTTTTTTTGTGCCTTCACATCAAGGTATCCAGGCAGTCAGGAAATTCACAGAACAAGAGCAAATATTCCCCAGGTCACAAACACCGGGGAGGGCTAAATCTGACACAACAATTTCCAGCATAACGTTCGAGATGAGGAAAGGAGGGAGTGAAAAAAAAAAAAAAACAAAACACCAAAAAAACCCAACAAACCAAAAAAAACACCCAGAATAAATACAAGCTACACATGGAGCTGCAATCTGCTGTGGGAGCAGCTTGCGGATGCTGTGCTGGGAGATGTTTCACCATGGATACCCCAAGTGAGGTTCAGCCCAGCTTTGATCAGCTCCACAGAAAGGGACAGTCCTGTATGCGCGGGGAGATAGGCGAGATGACATAATAGGTCTTTTCTAACTCCGAGTCTTACGCTTCTATAATCTGGCAGCTAAAGGTCACAGATTTCTCAAGGCTAATGCTCCCTGTCTATCTCCTGCACTGCAGTGGCAGGGGAATTAGCCTGTCAATAACAATCAGAGCTGATAATAGAGGGTTAAAGGTTGCAGATGCTTTAGCTAAATGGACCGAGTCGGAGGCGCAGCGTGGTTATAACACTGACTAACATTTAGATAAAGCTTATTTAAATGAACTGCTGCTTAAGCAGGAGCCCACCCGAAGCACACACGGATTAAGCTGTGTCCATTATCCTAATTAAAAGATTCTGTTTACACACACAGGCACCGGCGCAGGCGAGACAGAAACGATGTGCTTTGCTGGGTGCAAAACCAGCCAGCGAAGCGAGGCCGGTGCTGGAGCCTGTGTGGATGGATGAGCATGATGAACATGCCCATGCACTGCTCGGCAGGGCACAGAGCAGCTCCTCCCTGCAAACGTGTGCCATTGCCTCCCTCTAGAGAGGAGCCTTCAAATTCAGCACCCCTGTGCCTCGGGAGGCACATTCAGTAGCTGGACAGGACTCACACTGGTTATTTCTCTAAGGTCAAGACTAAAAAAAAAAAAAAAGCTGGAAGTTAGCAGGAAGAGTTTTGTTTTTCTTCCCTTTTTTTTTTTTTTTTCCCTTCCCCCTCAGGGTTGTATTTTTATTGTACTTAGGTTTTGTTTCCATCTAGGACTGAAGAAAACTTTGCTTCTGTAGTAATAGGAGATGTAGCCTGGCTTGTCTGCAAATGTAAGATGGTGGCTGAGGCAGCCCCAAGCACAGTGAACCTGGGAAGGCCGGCAGGTCAAACTCCTTCCTTTAAGAAAATGAGAGTAATTCTTCAAAATATTGTAGAAGTTTAATTTTAAACTCCCCAAAGCAGGACGTTCAAAGCTTAAGCTCATGCCCCAACATCAGAAGGAAGCAAAGCTGATGGAGAGAGTCCAGGGGAGGCCACGGAGATGCTCCAAGGACTGGAGCCCCTCTGCTCTGGAGCCAGGCTGGGAGAGCTGGAGGTGTTCACCGGGCAAAGGAAAGGTTCCAGGGAGACCTGAGAGCCTCTTCCACTGCCTAAAAGAGAGCTGGAGAGGGACTTGGGACAAGGGTGTGGAGGGACAGGATGAGGAGGAATGGCGTCCCACTACCAGATGGGATATTGGGAAGGAATTGTTGGCTGTAGGGGTGGTGAAGCCCTGGCACAGGTTGCCCAGAGAAGCTGTGTCTGCCCCATCCCTGGAAGGGTCCAAGGCCAGGCTGGATGGGGCTTGGAGCAACCTAGTCCAGTGGGAGATGTCCATGCCCATGGCAGGGGTTGGAATGAGATGCTCTTCAAATATCCCTCCCAGCCCAAACCATTCTTTGACTCAATGACTCAGTTCACCTCTACTTGACCAGAGTTTGTCCCATGTCACTCAGGTGACACTCATGTTGCTTGTGGGAGGGGGGGTGATGGTCACAGGAGGGTCCTGAACATTTTTACCTACTTTTCAGTCTTTTCTGGCGTAGAGAGACCATTTCATAGAGTTCCCTCTCTATGAGACCATCTCCTTCATCTTCATCCAGCCATTTCCCACACGGGAAGGTTTGCTCAATACCAGTGAATGGGCAGTAAACCACCACCTGGGAAAAGAGATTGGGAAAGTGGGGTTGATTATTCTGTTGCTGGCAGCCCACGTTACCTCCATACTGAAAACTTAAAACACCAAAGCAGAGGCAGAGCTGGAGATCTTGGTCCTGCTCTCAAAATCAGGTTTTCTGGACCAACGTGAACAGGACCGTTTGCACAATTCCCAATTGGCAGTACAGTTACAACCCATCTGTCTTGTTATTCCCACTTTTGCAGCAGTAAATCAAAATAGGTCAACCAAGGAGAGGTGAAAGACCAGGAGGGGGAGGGAATGGGAACAGGGAGGGTGGCTGCAGGAGTCAGCCCTGCACCACACCAGTGCATGGGTAGGGCTTTGCAGAATATGAAAGATACAAAAAGCCTTCAAACACATTCTAGGCTGACTTTTGCTTTCCAGGAAAACTGCATTTCCACATAGCTTCAGGATAGGCAGCTGCCTCTCTCCCTATCCCCCCATCACCTCCTGCTGACCTTGCACATGATCTCACATCACATACTGCCCCACTATCTCCCAGCAACAGCCGAGGTCAGCCACTTCTTGCTGATGGGTTGTTTCAGGGGGTTTTGTTTGTTTGTTCGTTTGTTTGTTTGTTTTTGTTTTGTTTGGGTTTTTTTGGTGTGTTTTTTTTTTAATAATTTCTGAGCTCCAGAGCAGCATCTAGAAACTTCAGGGAAGTCTGAGTGTAGAGGATAACTTTGAAACGTTCAGCACAATCCAACACTGCAATTCTGTCCGGCCCCTTGGGCGAACATCTGAAGGTGCTTTTGGAGCTGAGCAAACAATAATCTCTCCCTCCGTGACTGCAGAGGGGCAATCAACCCAATTAGCAAGTGATTGACTTATGCATCTAATGTGCCTTTGAGGCAATCAGCTACTCCCATGCATGATGTACAGTATTGACTTGTTAAGTCGTGGATATTGCCATCCAAACAAAAGCAGGTTTATTTATTTATTTTTAAACCTCAATTGGTTGTTGGGGGTCAGGCTGGGGTCAGGAGACAGTCTGACAGCTGCCTACAGACAAAAAAAAAAAAACTTGGCAGTGTTGGCTTAATGCTGGGACTCCATGACCTCAGAGGTCTTTTCCAACCTAAATGATTCTTCGAGTTTATGATAACTAAGTCTCACCTTCTCACAGAACCAGCCAGAACTGACGCCACAATTATCATGCCCAATGGTGACCCTGCTGAGAGGGCTGAGAAGAGCAGCTATCTCCACGTTAAAGAGATCTGTCCTGGCACGCTCAAATTCGCCCCCTTCCAGGAAGATCTTCCCACTGTTCTTTAAGCCTTTGGAGCCGTGGAGGATTACGTGGATCTTGGAGTTTGTGCCAGCTCCTCTGATATCTCCTGTCACTACAGCCACGTTGTACACAATACCTGAAGGAATCAGGAGTTTAGTTGGGAAAAAAAAAGAAGGGAGGAAAGGAGTCTGAGAGTTATGATTTTGATTGGATTTGAGTTGTAGTCTATTGGTTTTCCATTGCTGTATTTTGACCTTTAACTTAGGCATAATGCAATGCTTCATTTGTTTTTGTCCACACATAACTCTGAGAAATACACATCTACCTTCAGACTGACCAAGAAAAAAAGGCTGGGGGTGACAAAATCCCTATCACATGACCCAGTGATTAAAAAAATGTGGGTTTTTTTATTCACCATGTGGTGATGATTAGGTGAAGAAAGGCAGTAAAACTGAATTGACAACTAAGTAGTTTGATTTTGAGAGACAGCAAGCACTAAATGTGTCAGGGAATGCTGAGAGGATGGAAAAGTGTTGCTTTAAAGAGAGGTGGCAAGATTTGCAGCATCACAAAACTCTGGAAGCTTCATATCATCAGTTTATAATGCTGCTGAAGCCACCAGGACCTCCATAGCTATTGTGAGAGCTCACAGTTCTCAGCAAAACAAGGTTTGGGAGAGATATTAACCCAGCTGGAAGAAATAAAAATGTGTCTGAAAGGAAGCCAATATGCATAAAAGTGTCCCATTTGGTTTTCTAGTTTGTTTGGTTTGTGGTTTTTTGGTTTGGTTTTGTTGTTGTTTTTTTGTTGTTGTTGTTGTTGTGGTGGGTTGTTTGTGGGGTTTTTTTGTGTTTTTTTGGTGTTTTTTTTTTTTTTTTTTTTTTTGGTTTGGTTTTGTTTGGTTTTTGTTTGGTTTGGGGTTTTTTTCTTTGTTTGTTTTGTTTTGTTTTGATTTTGTTTTTTCCTAGCTCAAACTGTTGGTCTAAGAAAGAAAACACTTCTTCCTAAAACTGTACCTCTCAGAAGGCTCAGAGATAAGCACAACTTAGACCTGTCTCATGGCATCAATCAACACCTAAAACACTCTAACATTGTCTTAGGGAGTGTGTATAACATAGGTGGGGCCCAACCTAAGTACTTTGATTAAATCAACCAGAAATTTCAGTAGGGACTTTGGATAAAGTAGAAACATCAGAACTCACTTTTGTCTACATTATCCTCCCTTTAAAATTTACATTAAAAGCTCGACTCAAGCATGCTTTACTACTGGATATATCTTCAACAAAACTCATGAGAGCAGGAAAAAAAAAGCAGAGTCATGAGTGGTAAAAAATAAAGGAAGCTTTTACTGAATGAATTACATTTCTGTTTTCTTTCCCATCTTCCCCTAATTTTTCTTAACAAGCATCCTGCAGTCAGGAATCTGCACCCAGACCACTCTCCTCATGCACATGCAGGGGGAATACAAAGACTGCAGATGTTGAAGACCATGCAAGGAAGTAAAGGACAGCTGTTACATGTGTGGTCAAAGTGTTTGCCTTTATGCTAATAAATAAACACAGGCAGAACACTATTCAAATAATCTTTTGCCTTGTGACAAGTTCTTTTGTTGACTTTACATCCAAGTTTCTTTTAACAGAGACATAAATTTTGGTTGTCTTTGCTTTAACCATGTTGGATAATCGGAAAGACTGATTTAGGGATCAGCATTGCCTTTTTTGTTTTGCAAAAGGATGTGTAGTTCCCCAGACAATAAAGTGAAGTACAATATTCACTGCTGTGTGGCACACTGGTGACTGTGGAAATGGCAAACCACTCCCTAGAAACTGGTGAGAGTCCTGCTGAAGTACAAGATGGATCTCTCCTCCTCTGCCCATCAGCCCCTTATCCAGGTACATCAGGTGATAAAACAGCTTGTAGGTCCTGCACTGCTTCACCAGTGAGATACAGAGGAGGGAAATACGGTGGCAATTCAGGGACCCTTGTACAAAACAGCCTGCAACCAGCAGATGGTTCACTGCAGACCTCCCTAAGCATAGGGCATTCAGTCTTCTCAGGAAAACATGGCTAATAGCATTAATGTCCCGTTTTCCACCATGGATTCAGCCCACAAATTTACCTGTGGCTTCAGTGCCCCCGACAAGAATGTCCCTCTGGATTTTTCCATCATCTTCATCTAAAGCAAACCAGCGTCCAACTGGGAACTGGTACACACACTTATTGCCAATGTCCTCGATGATCACCTGAGAGAAAAAAGAAACAGCACTTTGGAAAATTATTATTATTATTATTATTATTATTATTATTATTATTATTATTATTATTATTATTATTAATAATAATAAATTGAAAGAGCAAAGGTTTTACAAGAGAGGTGGCAGAAGAACAGAAGCTTAATGTCCACACTCTGACCTGGCATTTAACATATTCAGTACTCGAGCAGATACCTCTCCGCTCCCTAATTAGCACTGATACAATTTCAGACAATCAGTGAGTAAAAAAAAACCCAGCTTTTTCCTTTTGCTTTTTTTATCTGGTGAACCCACTCTGCCTCTCTCGCGGTGTACGAGACCAGATGTCTCTGCTATCAAGACCAGCTGGTTGGCCTGTCTTCCCTCTCTCCAGAGCATCTTTACTGGCTACTCTTCTCCATCAGCTGAACGAGAGCTCTTTGTTCTGCTTTAGGAACAGGCTATGTTCTTTCTCTCTGCTTTAGGGCCTTGTTATAAAACAACACCTAGGAATTCCAGGGCAAATCAAGACCGTCAGATCAGTTTGTGTGACCTAGTAACACCACTTTATCCCAATCAGGACGGAACTGTTGTAAAAGCAGCTGGGATACCCTGTGGTAGGAATAGCTTCTAATTTGGAGGTGGAGCTGTGCAAACATCATGAAGTTCAACCAGGCCAAGTGCAAGATCCTGCACCTGGTCGGGGCAATTCAAAGCACAACCACAGACTGGACAGAGAACAGATTGAGAGCAGCCCTGGGGAGAAGGACTTGGGGGGCTGGTGGGTGAGAGGATGGACACGACCCAACCCAGAAACCCCCTGCTCTGGGCTGATCCCACAGCGTGGGCAGCAGGGGAGGGGGGGATTTTGCCCCTCTGCCCCCTCAGGTGAGACCCCCCTGCAGAGCTGCCTCCAGCCCTGGGAACAACAGCACAGGGACGTGGAGCTGCTGGAGAGAGTCCAGAGGAGGCCACGGAGATGGTGCCAGGGCTGGAGCCCCTCTGTTCTGGAGCCAGGCTGGGAGAGCTGGGGGGGTTTCCCTGGAGAAGAGAAGGCTCCAGGGAGACCTGAGAGCCCCTGGCAGGCCCTAAAGGGGCTCCAGGAGAGCTGGAGAGGGACTGGGGACAAGGGTCTGAACTGACAGGACAAGAGGGAATGGCTTGCTACTGCAAGAGGGCAGGGTTAGACGGGATATTGGGAAATTGGCTGTGAGAGTGGTGAGTCCCTGACACAGGTTGCCCAGAGAAGCTTCCCCATCCCTGGAAATTGGATGGGGTTTGGAGCAACCTGGTCTGGCAGAAGGCATCCCTTGCCCATGGCAAGGGATTGGAATCAGATTGTCTTTAAGGTCCCTGTCAAACCAAACCATTCTAGGATTAGGTGATGTTTTAACTAAACAAGCCAGGGAACAATCTTCCCCTTTAATACTATATGGTTGTTTTTTGGACCTCCTGCTGAGGTAGGTGTTTCTTACCAATATCTTCTTCTAGGCTCCTGAAGGCTGCCACAGAGTTACTAGCAGTATCTTAAACCAGCAGAGAAGGGTACTGAAGAATCTCAGTAAGAAGAGAAGAAAGGAAAATCTCTATTCCCCTGCATGGCTCATGCCTCAGAGGGGAAAAAAAAAAAAATTTGCTACTGGGAATAGAAAACCCTTGACACTTTTCTCAACAAACAGGGAGAACCTGAAATCTGTCTTTTCGGATAAATTTATGAAGCAATTCTTTGGGAAACAGAGCTTCCCCTCCTGTCACTCATCCCACACCGTGCTGTTGCCTGTAGCATCACTGATTCCCGTTGTGCCTCTGTAGACATCAGCGTCTGCCAGGGCTGGGGTTGTCAGGATGAGAGAGCAGTGCTGTGCTGGAGTGTTAGAGACTAAAATAGATGAGGTTCAGGAGAAATATCAACACTCTGGTTCCTCTCTACGAGCTGATCCTCTTTGGGTTCCTTCTAATGGGTTTACTCATATATTTAGAGGTGGAAAACCATCTCTCAGAATAAGCCACGCTGAAAACACAAGAAACTTGAGAACAGGTTCATTCAGGAGTAAGAACACCAGAGTCTCCAAGTATTGGAGCAAATTACACAAAACCATCCACCAACAGTAGACAGTAAGAGATATTTCAGCTCAGTTCTCTGAACTTCCAGATGAATTTGCAAGCTAAAAGTTGCTCTCCACTAAATCACAAACATCTTGGAGGCTTGTGGCAGAATATAGGGTTAATGTGTTGGCTGCAAGTCATCACTGCTCCAGGCTTTGGGACTCAAGCAACCTCACCAACGTTAAAAAACACGTCACCTGTGATGTGAGAATGAGGTTCTTTTTCTGTGCTTTCTTCCCCTTACTGTCTGTTACATTGAACAAAACTGTTCTGTTTTTTACTTCTGCATTTTTCATGGTCAACCAACATCAGAACTTTTTTCCTGCATTGTATGGTGATGGTGGAAAAGCATGTGCTAATATTTGCATTTGTAATCCATCAAATTACTCTGTTACCTAGGATTTAAAAATCTGGGGTGAGAACTTCTGTGGATTAAAGCCAACTGCGTTAAACTACACCAGCAGAGGAAAGAAAATGCGACTAGAAGAAAGAGTCTTAGATTTCTCCTTTAAAAACACTCCTTCAACCATTTCACTAAAAGCTGCAATACCTTCCTACCTTGTAGCAGGAGATTAAAACGAGCAGGAAAGTGAAAGAAAGCGATCTTTGTGGCAGGTATATTTTTTTTGCTGTGCCAATGACAAATCACTTAAACTT
This sequence comes from Empidonax traillii, assembly GCF_003031625.1. Lineage (NCBI taxonomy): Eukaryota > Metazoa > Chordata > Aves > Passeriformes > Tyrannidae > Empidonax > Empidonax traillii. Next base: position 5,330,691 of record NW_020955203.1, read on the forward strand.
GGCCAAGCTGTAAGTCTGCAAATTTCCACTGTGAACAGACCCAACAGATATTTCTCAGACTCTGGGATCTTCATGGTCTTGGTAATGAGTTAAGTCAACAGAATGAGAGGGGACTTGGAGGCCCTGGCTTGGAGAATTCATCCTCCTTGGTCAAAAAAACTGCTGTGATTGAGACGGGATAAATATTATTAGATCAGCCAAATTCAAGCCTTAACAACTGGACTTTCTCATTGACACAAAGTCACCTGAGATGCTCAAAAATTCACCTTAACCCAGAGTGCAAAAAACCTCATTTTAATAGTATCATCTAGTGACTTGGGTGGGAAGGGGACCTTAAACCTCATCTAGTTCAACCCCCTGCAGGAACATTTTCAACTAGACCAGGTTGCTCAAGGCCCCATTCCAACCTGACCTTGAAAGTTTCTAGGGATGGGGCTCCTACCACCTCTCTGGGGAACCTGTGTCAGTGTTTTACCACTTCCTTTGTAAAAAAACAAACAAACAAACAAAACCTTCTTCCTTTTATCTAATCCAGATGAGCCCTCTTTTAGTTTGAAACCAAACTGCCCAACTGGAATTCTAATTGCCCAACTTGAATCTGCTGCACCTGGTTGAGACGCACCACACTGGCACACACCAGGCTGCTGCCAGCACTTCATCAGCCCTCTTTGCTCTGCAGAAAAAAAGCAAGTCCTGAAAAAAGAAAATTCTGGAAAGGTGAAAACTTGATCTGTGACTCTCTCAGTAGCCTGTATCATCAGCAATCATCCTTACATTTCCTTGGTACCAGGCCACCGAGAGGGTAAGTGGGATATTTTGACCCCATGACACACTTATCTTGAATTTCTCACGAGAAACTAACCTTTGCAAGGAACCAGCCAGCAGAGCCACCCTTGTTATTATGCCCTATATTAATTTTTCTTAATTTTCCCAGATTCGGAGCATCGAGTGTGAACTTGTCCTCTGCTCCTTTTTCAAAGTTGTCTTTGTCATTGTCCAGTTTCCTCACACCTGAGGGGGGAAAAAAAAAAAAAAGAAGATAAAAAGTAAAATAAGACTAAACGAGCAAATAAACAATAATAAATAATAACTCCAAGGAGGAAAGGGTTACTGGCACATGTGTAAGTAAAAGAATATTTAGGAATGTCATCACTGGCTGAATCAAATATTCCCCAGGTATCAGCTCTCTGCAACCAGGATTCAAGGTAAAGGCAGAGGACTTTATATTCTAATAAAAAGGGTACCTTTTTTCTAGCACACAAAAGACCAGGATTTCCATTCTAATGTCACAGTTACTTACAGCTCTCAGAGCTTTCAGAAATATATATCCAGATGGCTCTTAATTTTTTTTTTTTTTCAATACCACCACATTTCCCTTTTATTTTTAATGTCTTTGAAAATCTCCAAACTGTTCAAAAAAAAAGGCTTTGGTCACAAGCTGCAGATTTTGACATTTCAGGACACGGAATTCTTTGCTGCATCCGACAGGAAGGATTTATTTTCAAATTAGGACCCAGCCAGGGCTGTTGGCTTTTTCCTGATCTCACAGGAGCCTGCCTTTATGAAAAGTATTAAAGCTCTGACCCCGGTTGCAGCCAACATTGCTCCTGTGTGAGTGATGCTGTGAGTGGGATTGAACCCACCCAAGGCAGCAGTGCAGGGAAAAGTGTCAGTGGGCAATTCATCCCACTTTCCTTAGAAGGGGATGAATCATTTTCTAGGGGTGTTATTTTCTTTGTGTAGATATGACAGAGTGCCAGGACAACCAGCTTAGATTTAGACTCCCACTTTTGGATGTCTTCAGTGAGATCAGATGAATCTCCTTGTAAAAGTCTGGAGGATTAATCAAGGATAAGCCCCATCCACTAGGTTTCATAATCTGTTCAAGGGTACTTGGCAGATATATCATTATTTCTTGAATTTGATAGGATAGGTGCAGCACAGAAGCAAGAGAATATTTGCTCTTTGGATCTCCAGGAATTCCCACCCACTTTTCTCCATGGCCCCAAGAATTAGGTTCGGGCACATATTTTATTATTTTTTGATTAAAACCAATTTTTTAAAGGACTAAATTAATACTTCTAGACCACTTTTGTAGTACAATCTACACTAAAAAAAAAAAAAAAAGAAGACATAAAAAAGCTGACACCCTTAATTTAAAGCCAAATAATATAAACCTTGTTGAGATTATTTTCCCAAATGGCCAGGCAGGCTCGGCCCCAACATTTGCCACACAGAAGGGACATCATTATCCGTGCAGGGACCCAGAAAATGAGACACACAGCTCTCACTGCGTGCACTGTAAATACACATCGGTGTTGGATGCTTCAGTTGGACTGGCACTTAACCGCACTGCTTCCTGCTGGTGGTTTATGCTGCATTTTCCCAGGATTTGGGTTTTTTAGTGGTAGGTAACTTCAGTCACAGCCCAGCCACGACTGCTGCACTGCAGTCGCAGGATGTGGATGTGAGAAGCCCTGGAGCTGAAGCCACCATTTGTTGTGCCTTCCACTCAGCCAAACTATTCCGCGTTTGCCACGTCGCCCTCGTGCGCTGTTCAGACCACAGTCCTGCAGAGCAGGAGGAAATATTTTAGGGAGCTATTTGCATTTGAATACCTGTGTCTCCTTTCTCTCCGAAGATATTAATGAAGACATCTGCATCTGTTCCACTGCCGCTGACTTCACCAGTGAAAACCCGGACCACGTACTTATTGACTGCAAGGAGAGAGGCAGAAAACACAACACATTAATAACTCAGTGGTTTGGTACAAAGCATAACATTGTAGACCAATTCGGGCTGTGCTGGTACTCTCTTGAAAGCTTGTCTGAACCACGGCTCTTCAAACACTGACCCTCTTCTCTGTAAGAGGAATATAAAATCCATAGGCAGAACTCTGACACTGTGTATTCACTGCCCAGGGCAAGAGCACAGATCACCCAGTTCCTGGCCTTGACACTGAAAGGTGAAGTAGGCGAGAAAGTGAAAATCTTGATGTTGATAAAAGGGCATTAAATGAACTCGGACCTACATACCAGCCCTGCTTCCTCCAGATGTCAAGGAGCTACAGAGTTACAGAGCCAATCTTAGACCTGACCTCTCTCAGACCTGATCCCAGTGATGTCCTAGAGCTATTTTTGCAGTTTAGGTTATATTAAGCCTGGCTGGTGACAAGTATTTTGAGGAAATAGTAGTGTGGTGACAGAACAAGAAGCAATGGAATCAAACTGAAAGAGGGGAAATTCAGTTCAGATATACAGAAGAAATTCTTGACTGTGAGAGTGGTGAGGGATTGGCACAGGTTGCCCAGAGGAGCTGTGGCTGCCCCATCCCTAGAAGTGTCCAAGGCCAGGTTGGACAGGGCTTGGAGCAACCTGGAAGGTTTCCCTGTCCATGGCAGGGGTTTGGAATAATATAATCCTTAAGGTCCCTTCCAACCCAAACCATTCTCTGGTTCTTTGATTCTACAAAAGGTCAGTCACTGCATGAACACAAAAATGTGAAGGTGGCCACCCTGCAGAGTGAAAAAAACCAAACCAAACCAAACCAAACCAAAACAAAACAAAAAGCACAGTCTTTTTCATTTGGTGGGGAAACAGCAGTAAATCCCAGGACCCATCTTCACAATGACACTGTGAAGACACAGTGACACTGTGAAGATACATCATGTGTGGCAAAAAGCAACACAAAAACCCTGTGGGTGAGCCACAACAGAAACACCTCACACATGTCATGTCAGTGATTTGGAAAAGCAAGTTCTTCAGATGGATCTGGGTGGGACTCAGTTTTTTCCCAAGGACAGCCAACAGGAGCTCAGCTTCCTCTGAAACCAATGAGAAAACTCCAGTGACCTTCAGTGTGACTTTATTTGGGTCAAATATATGAGCAACTTCCTGAATCTACCACCCAAGTGTACCTGACCACCTTGTTTCTCCAGACAAACAGCTGTGACAAACACCTGATGCTGCATCTTCCATGAAAAACCAGTGCTGGAGGTGCAGACAGCAAGACACAAAACAAAACTGATGAAAAGGAGTGCAAAATCTACAGCTGAACAGCACATGATCTCACTTATGCCCTCAACAGAGTCTCTGTTACCGAGCCCTGGGTACCTGATACTGAAAGCTCTGTGCTTTGTCACCTCTTTACTTCTGAGTCCCAGACACGCTGCTTCTGTGAAAGAGTCAAATGCACAGGTCTCCTCACACTCACATCCTCTGCAGAAACAAAACTTTCTGCACCACAGAATCATTAACACTGGTGAAGACCTCTAAGATCTAAAAAGTCCAGCTGTTAACCATGATTCATGATTTGCGACTCTTTTCCCTTTGGCAGGAGCAAATTTAGGGGAAAGCCTCTTCTGGGCTTCCCAGCCAACTCCAGAAATGGATTCCCTAAGGAGCCATGGAATATCACAAACACTGGGTTGCCACTCCAAGAACAGGTCCCCCATCTCCTCCACCATAGTCAGTGCATATTAAAAATTATTCTAAAAGACAGTAGACAGTTTGGTGCACATGCTCCCACTGAGGCAAAGGATGTAAGAGCAAACGTATGAGAAGTGGTTGTTGGATCACCCCTTGAATTATAATGATGCTCTCAGCTCCCAGGGTGAGGTATACAAAGGCACAGCCCAAACAGAAGGGAAAATCACCTGTCACAGTTTAATGACTGTGCTGGGAAAAGGCTGAAAATCGAGCTGACATCCTTGGCGCCCTGTTGCAAAACATGCCACTGCAAATAAAATAATAATGATAAAACTGCAATAAATACTAAATAACAAGAAAGAGGACAGATCCAGGCTCAGACAAGGGAGAAAACGCCTTAATGATTCTCTTTAACTCTTTTGCTTCAGTTCACAGAGCTCTAAGAACCTGCTAGAGCTGTACCAACACCAAAAGAGTTCACTGGCATTAGCCAAGGATGGAGATGGTGCAATTTACAGCTCCCACTTGGCCACTAAGCTGCTCTAACTAAAATTGACCCACTGTATGTTGAAATCTTTAATTACAGACCACATTTTTGCAGAAGCTTTGCTCCTTGCACCTCCTCTAGAATGTTTTTTTTCTCATGTCAGCGATAAATTTTCCACTTCCATCTTCAGGAGCCAGAAGAACCTGATGGGATAAAAGGCTCCCTCAAAAGGACAAGCAACAGTAGCTGAACTTAGACTACCCTGGTAAGATAAGGCTTTATGCCTCTGAAATACAGACCAGAAGGATGCCTGAACGCATGCAGAGCATCGAGGAGGACATGAAGAGAACAAGTCCACGAAGAGCAATGAGGAGCAGTGACCAAACACGGGGCAGGGAGGACACCCTGTACAGGTTTCTGCAGAAACACGTCTGGTCAGCAAAAAAAACACACTGGTAAAACTACTTGCCGGATCAAACAACACCTTGAAAGGTTCCTCAACATGGCTGTATTTCAAACCTGAGGTACAGAATGGCATCCTCTGACAACCTGCTCGGAACACTAAGCGGTCCCAGGGGCTCTGTATACACACAGAGTGTCAAGCACGGAGCTGGCGCTGGCAGAACTGATTCCTGAGCCCACAGATGGGTTATTTCAGGCTGGTGGCAACCACAGGGCGCTGGGCTGTGAGGGATTTATGTTGCCCCCTGAAATGTAAGCAAGGCTGGGGTGCAGAACACGTGAGCCCGCTCTCCGTGCTGATGTGTTTGCATGGGCAAAGCTACTCCAACAGCATTAGAGGTCCTTGGCAGAGGTCATGGCACATCCCTGCTTCACAGACTACGGGATCATGCCTAGCCTCTGCTCATCAGTTTTCCCTTTAATTTTTTTCGGATTTACAACCACGAAACTGTGCACTCCAGCCTGACCCCGTACCGGGGGTCAGGACCTATTGGGTCTGCATACAGGAAAATCTTTGCTCCTCCATCTCCAGGAAGCAAACAAGATCAATCCTGAGCCACGCTGAATTTTTGCCAGCACTCTCTCCCTCTCTAAGCAATTCAACACTCAGCTGCAGCAGAGAGGGGAGCATTTCATGCTGCTCAGGGGTCCTTCTGTGCTTCATACATCAGCACATCTTACAGAATGACATGGTGGATGTGCAAATTTAAATAGAAAGGAAAGCTACCTCTCAGAAAGACAGTGAGGATTCAGCTTCTAAAAGCATGCAAGAAAAAGTGCTCATTGCAGCCAGGCAGAGATTTGGCTTAAGTCAAGCACCCTTCATTTTGAACATGGGTGGATGTTGCTCCCTATTCTTTAAGCCCTTAGCAGCAGCATCTTTTTAAAAATACCCACTTCGCCTTTTTTTTTTTTTTTTTTTAGGTTATTTTCAATACATGGCTCTGACTTCATCTGTAAAACAGGGATCAAGATGTTGCCTGGATATTTTTTTTTTCCTGAATGCTTCTCCTAGCACTGTGAACATGCAAAATGCTAATGTAAAAGCTGTGCCTCCATCGAGCAGTGCAGGCTCACTGCAGCACAGGCACGGGGAGGGGAGCTTTCCTAGGAGCAAAATTAGCAGCTTCAGAGGCACGAACTGCAAGATGCCAAGAGCAGAACAGCTAACAAAAATCAGTAGGAAGAGCAGTAGCTATTTTCTGCTGTCTTTCCTCTTCCCATTGCAACACAAGTGTAAGTGCCCTCTGTGGTTAGAGCACCTTCCTTCTCTTTGCAGTTGGGTGTCTGCTCCACTAAGAGACAACTCAGCTCCCTCTGACATCTCTCATCCAACACACTGACGCAGACAAAGCTGTCCCAAAGAAGCATTTGAAGCCATTGCCAGGACGCCATCCCTGGGAAGCAGTGGGGTGGCACTGATGTAACCCCAGCGCATTAATTTAGCAGAGGTGTGAGAGTCAATCAGCTCGTCTGATACTGATTAACTCAGCCTCAGCTTCTCAAGAGCGAGGAGGAAAGCTTAATCTTGCATTGCGGGCTGGAGTCTCTCCATACGAGACCCCAGAGGATTATTTTTGTGAATGGGATACATTCCCTACGCTGCTGCTGGGGGCCAAAGGGAATGGGGCTGCTGCTCTCCTGCCTTCCCCCCCTCCCCCCCCCAGTATTCCCCATCCAGGCTGTTCCCACTGCCATCCCCATGAGCCAGGTGCAGCACTAGCCCAGCACATTGCTCAGGATCTTTTTATACAGACCCAGCACCTCTGGGTGCTCTTGTGCAGCCTCCGTCCTGCCCCCAGCCATGGAAAACACATGGATATATCCCAGCCAAATCCTTCCACCTGCAAGCTGAAGCTGACTGTTTAGGCGTGTGATATTCATCTGTTAATGCCATTTATTTAGCAATATGATATCTTGGTCATTTGAACCGCCACAGGATGCGATTGCCTAAAGAAATCTTGTAGCCACTGTTATTTGGGGCGTTAGATAGGGTGTTTACACACAATCTGCTGAGTTTGTAACAGCAGAAGCAGGGCAGGAAAACAAAGTCGGCTGTGCTTCATTACCTAGAGTTACAACCTCCTGCAGGGCACAATGAATTCCAGGCTAGACAGCCCTGACTACCTTCCGTGCGCACGACCTGCCACGGAGCAGGGCAGCCCCTCAGCATCCAATATCTGAGAAATGCCACAGCCCTCAGAGGCAAAGCACTCAGGGTTAAAAGCAGGGAACTAAGCCATGGGCAGCGGTGGATTCTTCTCGTAAGGCAACTTTTAGCAACTATCCTTCTGCTTTCACAGGGCTCCCAAGGGTGGCAATGTTTGACATGCACTCCCTGCTGCTCAGCACTGAGCAGGCAGATTTGGGAAGGCGTGGAGGGGGGTGGGGAGAGGCGCTGCTACTTGTCTCTGAATTGCTGCTGGAGAAGAAATACTTCTGTAGTTAGCGTGAAAAGTGAAAAGAAGTGTTGCTAGAGGGAGAGGCAGGGGCTTGAATCTGTAGACGAGGTACAGTTTCAATCTGAGTCTGCCACGGTCTTCTTGCAGGAGCTCGGGAAGGTGGTTTAACATCCATATGCTTCGGTTCCTTGATGTCAGATCGAGTCAGTCATTCCATCCCACCAGAAACTGTTTGAAGAAATGTCTTCTTGATGGAAAGCACTGGCTTGTCACAATGGAAGCTCCTTCATACCACTGGTTACAGCATGTTCCTCAATGACAGAGTTCTTGGTGAGAGCATCCTTAAAATGTCAGACAACCTATGGTTAGGGCACAGAGCTGGGGCCTGGCCTCCCAGCATGCTTGGTTCACAGCAAACATTTGAATTTAGTTGTTGTTGGTCCTGAGAGGGAACCCATCCCACCTGGATAACACCACCTCTTCCTGGGTGAGCTTCTGCTGACCTGGTGGAGGTGCCCTGCTGCTTTTCTGCGTCCAGCAGTCGAGTCTCTGCAAACACTGCAGAGGGGAAAGCTCACCCAGCCCCCGATCATTACACCTCTCTCTCACACGGGAGCAGGGACCCTACAGATAGCTACACAGAGAAAAACGTATTGAGCGCCTAAAGCAACCCCTGCAAAAGCAGAGGAGCCCTGCTGAGCTCACCAGCAGCCAGATCTGTCTCAAAATCATGTCCTGCTCCTGCACAAAGCGATCTGCGCACAGATAAAGAAGCACTTTTTTCCCCCAACCAGCAGAGCTCTGAATTCGAAGGGCTGGCTTAGAGCTCAAAAGTAATTAATGTCTTTCAAGGGTAATTGACAGCTACCTTTATTAATGAGCTGTGCCTTCAGAGGTGGGGAACAGCTACTTTAACCAAGGGTTCGAACCAAAAAAGCGGGTTACAAGCACACCTGGAGCACGGCGGATGCTGAAAAAGGAACAGTTTTGCAATGGACAGGGCTCTCAGTAACCTGATCTACTTGAAGATGCCCCTGCTCATTGCAGGGGGTTGGACTAGATGGTCTTTAGAGGCCCTTTTTAAACCCAAATTCTATGACCCCATGGCTTTTGGCCATGACCACCTCTGGCCCTGGTTCGGCATTTCTTTAATCTCATAAGGGCTCCGTAGAAGTGTCTTCTTAAGAAATATTATTGATGTCACCCAAGGAGGCACAACACACAGGAGAAGGAAACTGATTCAGCAAGAGTTTGGACAACGTCCTCAGGCACACGGTGGGACTCTTGGGGTTGTCCTTTGCAGGGCCAGGAGTTGGCCTTGAGGTCCTGGAGGTCCCTTTAGACTCAGGGTATTCTGTGACTCTATGGTAAGAGAGTTTGCTCCGTTGAATGCTGCACCAACCTCAGCCTCTGCCTTGTGCCCCTCCTGTAATGAACTCCAGCATTTGGCCTCCCCACCCAGGCCAGAGAGCGTGGGTTTCAGCTCTGTTTCCTGTGGCTCTGACGTGGAATCGAAGCGTGCATCAAAACAGTTAATGTATTAGGATTCAGCCTGGATCATCCCTCTGCAGAGCCTGTGAGAGGCAATCTACCACATGCAGAAGGCTTTGCTTGTAGGATATGCTAAACTGATGTTCCTACTGCGACTTCAAGGCGATGATGACTTTTTGAAGTGAGCTTTAAATGACCTTGCTCGGGAGACAATAGTGGTTTAGCTGCAGAAGCAGGGGGGTTAGCACAGGGCAACCCACCTTGTGACAGGAGTGCAGAAACCCTTGTTCATCTGATTCTCCAAGATTTATTGTTACTTTGCATTAGTTCAGCACCAGGGTGGAAGCTAATTAAAGAACAAAACAAAACAAAACAACAAACCCCAAAAAACAACAAGAAGGAAAAAAAAAAAAAGGCAGACATTTCACAAAAGAAATATCTGTTTTCTGCTTTCCTCAGATCTGGTATTATCAAAACTGAAGAAATCACTGAAAATATCCTCTTGGGTTAAACACTTTTGCTCAGAAATAAGAGTGAAATAATTTTACGGTATTGTTAAAAATCTTATTGTTAGCACTGTGCTTCAGTCTTGCTTTGAATAAATCATATCATTTTAAAAAGTTACTCTATTTCAAAACTGATAGCTGAATTAATTTCCATATATAGACATAATTAGTCAAAATTATCCCACGTCTTCACAAACGTGCTGTACTACCTGTTTTGTATTGGGTACACATAGATCTATACACCAGCCACACACAGAGATGTCTCATGCCTCTTCAAAATTCCTTCTCTTGAAACATGAAGTCCTTGATATGAATTACAAATCTCTATTTCCATCCCGTTTCAGAGCTCTGTGCGTCTTGTCTTCCTTGCGGTTTACAAGCCACTAGTGTTTCTTTTTATTTCTGTATTTCAACTGCTCTTTCCTTTCACCCATCTTTAGAGACAAAACAATGGCCAAAAAAATACATTACAAGTAAAATGTCCATAGCTGCCTCATTTTGGACACAGTGATATAAGATGGGCAAAGTTTGGGGGAGAGAGTAAAGTTCTTATGAGACCAACTGGAGTATTTTTGATCAAAGACAAAAGGCATTTCTGGGTACTCAGTATGCCAGATAGCATGACAGGGTTTTTTTTTTTCCCAGTGTTATCAATGGGGTGGTAAAACATATTACTCCCTCTACAAACCTTGTTTATTGAATGCTTCAGCATGCAGCAAGGCCTCATCCTTTACACAGAGGGTATTCACCATTACTCAAAGGTAAACAACTCATATTTATTTCATAAATATATTTAGCTGCATTTTCCTGGGCTGATTATACACTTCCAGTTCTCAATGTAAATAAAGATGAATTTTGGTGAGCAGGTAACACTTATTAATATTTCATTCCCTCTCCCTCCACTTCTGTGTCCTCAGAAATTATCTCTCTTCACAGTGGACAGAGAAGTCCAGCACAGGCTGCTTCTCCAAATGCACAAATTGCCTACATAAAGCCTGCACTGACTGCCATTCCTGCCTTCAAAGGAAACTGTTCTGTGGGTCTCTCTGTCCATGGTCGTCTCCTCTGACCCACCATGAATGCAAACTGTCCCACTCTCTTTAGGTGATCTCATTAACCGTGCCCCAGATGAGGGCAGACCAGTGTTTCAAGGAAATTTTTGGAAGACTAATGGATTGGATCTGACCTGGAATTAGATCGGCTGAACTTCTGTCATTTGTAATTATAATAAATGTTGTTCTAATTTTTTTTTAAAAGGCGAGACTTCCCTCTGCCTGCACAAGCACACAGGGACGTTTCACCACTCATCTGCCTACGCTGGGATCCAGTTCCCAGCTGCTCACTGTGATCTTACAGCCATTACCCTCGAGACATATCCATGCAAACTCTCAGATGCATCATATATCAACCCCAAATCAGTTCAGAACTGACACAGCCAAGCAACCTTCCAGTTCAAAGCAGGTTCTTGTCAAGGCAGAAATTTCACATCTGCCTGCAAGGGACCATCCAGACTTAGCCCACAGCTACACCTGATCCCATCCTGTGATCCATTTTTTATGCAGTAACAGTAAAAACCAATAGGTGTACAATAACAGACCAAATAAGACTAAACTTTAACCCAAAAGAGTAGAGATGGAAGGAGTTCTACAGTTTGAGGTCACATAAGCAGTTCTGTCCTACTGGGAATAGGCAGCTTTGAAAGAGTTTGATGTTTATAGCCCATCACATTCAATCCTAAACAATTTCAGGGTGCTGACGGCCAAAAAGCCAGAGGGAAATCAGTTCTTGTCTCCCAACTTTATTTGCAACAGACAAGTTGCAAAGACTTGAGCAAAATTCCACAGGTTAGTGTAAACTGCAATTGCACAGAAGACTGAAGTAATTTTCAACCCTCTGTGCTCCTTAACATGATTTTAAGGACCAAGAGAGTGAACATCCCCTTTGCAAATGAATGATCTCATAGTAAAGGGCATGTACAGAGAATTGTTTGATTAGAGAGAGGTTTCAAGGGAAATCAAGAACAGCCAGTGTGTGTTTCCCATGTTCTAAGGATAGCTGGAGGTCACACTGCAGAGAGCCCAGACTAACCCCAACCAGCTGAATAACTGCCTGTGCTCACCCCAGAGAAAAGACGGTCCATGGATAAACAACTTATTATGTAACCCAACAAAACCTTCTCTTATGAATCAGGGCACAATTTAGCCTTGTGAAAATATTGTAGCATTATGTCTTGAGAAACTCTTCAATCCACTTGAAGATCAACTCTCAGGACTCCCGTTTTTCCAGCTGGATGATAAAAAGCTGTACCCATCGCACACACAGGGATGGAGAAAGGCTCAGGCCTCGTGTTCCACTTGCAGCAGATGCAGAGCCAGCCAAGTCCAGAGAAAAGAGAGTCAGCATGGGCTGGGGAGACATGAGGGTATGTCTACTGAGTGGCACAAATGATTCATGACTAGTTTGATTCATGACCAAGCTGTGTCAGGGAAGGTTTAGATTGGGTTTGGGGAAAATTTCCTCTTGGAAAGGGTTTTCCTGCCCTGACACAGCTGCCCAGAGGAATGGTGGAGTCCCCATCCCCGGAGGGATTTAAAAGCCATGTGGATGTGGCACTTTGTGACATGGGTTAGTGGTGTCCTTGTCAGCTGTGTGGGAGTGGTTGGACTTGGTGATCTTAGAGGGCTTTTCCAACCTAAATGATTCTGTGATTCTGTGGACTGGCTCCTGAATCTCATGCACTTTTACATCTCCACTGGGGTCAGTAGATCTTATTAACGCAGCTGCCAGCTGTTATGAATGCTCTCCTCCCCCACTGCTTTGGCAGGACATCAGACACCCTCAGAGTGACCCAAAACCCACAACACTCAAAGGAAAACCAGCACCTGACTTCAGTTTTGAGCCGGTCCCTTTTCTGATGGCTCAGCCACAGTTACACAATCCTAAGGTCTCATAAACTCAAGTGAAACAGCATAAAGCCGAACAATAGCCCTTCCTTGTAATTAATACCTGTAATGTAAATTGATCCAGGCTGCCAGTAGCAGCTGCTGGGTAAATAAGAATCTGTGACACTATCACTGTCAAAGGGCCATTGGCATACGATGCCACGGATGTGAGCACAGGGAATAGAGGATCATTCAAACAGGAACACTTAAAATGTAACTTGTTCTCCTTGAGAAATCTGTGGCATTCTACAGGGAACCTGATGGGAGACATTTTTCTCAGATAAGTAAATGCAATCACTCAGGCATCTGCAGTTGCTAAGTAGTGCTGCCATTCTTGGTAGCTCTATTTGGATCATGAAAATACTTTTGTTTATTGAGTGTGTCTGTTTTTTCCATTACATGTTGACTGGCTTTGCTATCCATTCTTTTCTGCATTTTTTAATAATTCCTCTGCTTTTTTCTTTTAAATTAACCTCTTCAAAAATCACAGTCCTGCAGGGATTCTCTGGCTGGCCTGTGCCTCCCCTCACCAAGAAAGAGGCTGAGTCTCCCCATAGCACGATCTGTTTTGGTCCAAGCACCCTTCAAATATGGTCAAGATGTCTCTTCAACAAAGGAAGGATACGACCAAAAAAAATCAGTTCCTTTTTCTCAAGTCCTAATCTATCCCACACATGGCACAGAGAAGATGCACAACCCAGCAGTGACCTCCAGTTCAAGGGAGGGAGGAATGAAAATCCTCATGAGAAAGATGGGAAGGCTCTCAAGGAGAAGATCAAAAGCTGAAGGTGCTGCAGGAAAGGGAACACAGAAGAAACTTGTTTGATTACCTCCAAAAACATTCCTGATTGTGACAGCAAATAGAGCATGAAAGCAAAGCATGAAGCTAAGTTTGGCAGCAACAGTGACTGGGTAGTTTATAAAGAAAAACTAAAGAAAAAAGGGAAACAGTGATTGAAGAGACATAGCCAGAAAGGAGAAGAGTATGGCACTGAACACTGCTAATGGGAACACAGACTTAGGAGAGAGTTACTAATTTTTCTTTACAGGCACATAGACCCACCAAGCCACATAATTATTCAGTTTTCTGGTGGCCTAGAAAATGTTAATACCTAAGGAGTAAACACCATTATTTTAAACCACGGGGCGGGGGGGAGGGGGGGGGGAAGAAAAAAAAAAAACAACAACAAACCTAAACCCCACCAAATTTAGGGTAAATGACTTGTATGTACAGGGAAAATCATATCACAATCTCATTTCAGACCTTTACTGATCCAGAGGGAGGCAAATTAATTCAGATACATTTACATTTGCAGCTGACAGTTCACCACAGCACTCTGGGAATGTTTATCTTTCATTAATTATGGTTCAAGGGGAACTGCAACCTGAGATAGCAGAGCTAACCCTCTCCTCTTACAGATTCGGACCTGCCACCTGGAAGGCTTCCAACCCTTCACCCGTGCCTTTGGCCCCAGCCCAGCTCCCTGTATGCACATGGTCGGCTGTGGGGTACCCACTGCCACTCAGAAGTGGGGTCTTCCCTCTCTCATAAAGGTGAAAAGAACAGATGCCCTTCTAAAAAAATGCTTGGTTAAATCCTTTCTTTCACCCTTGGGAGATAATCTTATTTGTGTTTATCCTGTACAAAGCATAGAGTGAGCAGTCCCAAGACCACTTCTCCAGAAGAGCGAGCGCTCGGGACTTGCTGCTTGGCTGGAGAAATGCAGAGTTGTTCCAGAAATTTCATTGGAGCTGCGCTCTTTTGTACCAGCTGAGGGTTTAGCCCACAAGTCCTTTCCTGCTGTGAGACAGGTGTTGAACAGGATGGAGGAAATCACATGCATTCCCTTGAATCACCTCTCCCAGGCAGGGGCAATAATAAATTCAGATAAGGCGTTGTGTCATTTAAAGATCTATTAAGATTGAATGGTTGACTTCCTCCTCAAGGGAACCTCTCCCTAATTGTGTATTGCTTTGACTCATTCACTACCTTCTCCAGACCCTTCCTGCCTCTTAATTCTTAACATTAAGACTGTCCCTAACTTCTCCAATTCACAAACCAATTGGATGAAAAAAGCGGCAAAATCCTTTGGCACACACAGCCCCAGCATTAACTGGGTGGGTTTTTTGCAGATAACATCTCCAGACGTTATCTCATTCCCCTGTGGCAGCCACCCCTGGGGATGTCTGCATTTCTAAAATGCTCCCACCTACATTTCCTGTCAATGAACATTATCTGTGCACGCTAGTTCACACACAGTATCTTTTAATACTTAAATATTCAACATACCAAAACTGTTTTAGCAGGTCATATCTCAAAAGGGCAAAATTACTAACAATTCAGGATCAACTTAGTTTATTGTTTCAGTGTAAACTTCAAACAGGACCTCAATAAAAATAACAGTACTCTGCCCTTCTAGAGGCATCTATCAATGCTCACAGCAGTGTATTAAAGTTGGCAATAAACTGGTTTTACCAAAGTGTTGCTCCTAAGAGGTCATGTCAGCACATTATTGCAAGAAATCTACTGCTTATTCTCATCAAGATGAGATACTAGAAAAAGCACAAGTTTCTCCTTTTTAGCACCAAGCTATACACCTCTCTTTTCCCACAGACCCGTGGCTGGTGGTGGGTGTACTTCGACTCTGTGCCCAAAACCAAGCTCCCAGAGAAGGAGCAGTGCGCTGGTGAGGCCATCAGGAAAACACCACTCATTTTCCTCGTTAGCACTCGCAGATAAACCACTGACATCGCACCTGGTTCGGTGCTTCCATTTGCACATCTCGATCGCCTTTCCCCTCACGTTACAGGCACTTATACATCACCGCATGGCCTATGCGCTGATACCAATTGGAGTTTGCAAGCTGTCCTGGCTTCAATTCAACATCATTAGCTTAAAACCACTCTGAAAAACAGGCACCAGCTCAATATCGACATCATACACACACAGCAAACCAGCGCAGGGTTACAGCAGGAGGGTTTGTTTGCCTGTTTGTGGAAGTTTCCTGCAGGACATCACCAGAGCCTGGAAACACTCAGCTTTATACACGGGACTGTAACCACGCTGCCTCTTTGGACAGCACTCAAGGATACCAGGGTAGGACGCCTCTCATCTACATGTGGCCATTTAATCTGATTTAATGTCGTCGACACGGATCCTTCAGGACTCAACCAACAAGTGGAGCTTCTCCCAGCAGTGATTTATCCCACCCTAAGATGTCAGATCTAACACTGGGAGAAGAAATTACCTTCTTAAGGTATCTTGCATCTTCCTGTATCTCTCTCCACTGGCTATAAAGAAAAATCAGCTTAGACTATGCAATTACTCAATCGTCTCAAACAACGCTGTCCTTTCTTACAAGGCACCAGAAAGCCAAGCGCTTTTTTTTTTTTTTTTTTTTTTTTTTTTTTTTTTTTTTTTTTTTTTTTTTTTTTTTTTTTTTTTTTTTTTTTTTTTTTTTTTTTTTTTTTTTTTTTTTTTTTTTTTTTTTTTTTTTTTTTTTTTTTTTTTTT
>NW_020955203.1:5347040-5359296 GCF_003031625.1 Empidonax traillii
ACGCGGTCGAGGAACCACCCCGCGTTCAGTCCAGTGTTGTCGTGCTCAATCCTAGGGGAAGAACAACCCTGGTTTTGGTGTTTTCATTAAGACTGGCCGTAAATTTCGTGGAATATTGTATATTAGGCAAGGCTAGAGCAACTATATACAGAATGCCTGTTTGTAGCCGCCTACCCAAAGTGTTTCAAAGAACTCACAGGCTTTTACAGGGTATTTTAAAAGTAACAATATATTTGTGGGTAGATGTCATAGGTGAATCTGTGGGCTGTTACCTTCAGGGGGATGCACACAAACAAACACAGCCCTCCACTTTCATTCAACATATGCATTCATTCACCTTGCACTGCATATTTAAAACAAAAGGGACTCTCTTCCCACCCTCTATCCCTTCTGCTCTCTTCTCCCTCTTACTTTGTTTTAACTACCTCTTCACAGCTTTCTTTGCACTACTTGCTAATTTTTAATTTTATAGTGGTCGGTCACATGGTGGTTAAACATAATAATCATAATTTACATGACACTAATTCAGCAAAAGAGGATAGCAAACCCCATTTACCTCCACTGGGACATAAAACCAGTCCTAAACGTTTTTCCCCATGATTGCATATGACAGAAATGCAATTCTTGGTGGGGAGCATGGATAGTTATAAGCAATACCGCAGGTGATTTCACGCTTCAGCTCGAATCTGAGGCAGTAAACAAGCTTTTACCACCCCTTAACTTCACCTTGATGGGAGCGCGTTAACGAATGATGAATAAAACATGGCAGTGCTAAAACCTCTACAGCCTGTCATCCGATTAGCACCTCGCAGAGAGGGTGCTGTGGTTGTGCAGGTACCTTATTTTCTTTATTTGTCCGACGTTGTTGGTTTTCACTCGGAACACGTCTGTTTTGCTCCTCTCGAAGGCCGTGCTGCTCCTGTAATGCACACGCGTCAAAAGCTGCAGTGAAAAACCAGCAACCTTGTCAGCAGCCACACGTGGTGGCCTGACAGAGCGCTAGTGCTTAAGGATGAAGAAGTGTCATTCCTAGTACTGGAAAGCTCTAATTTTTAGTACCCTCTCTCCTGTGAGAAGTTTTGGATGCTTTAAGTACTGACATGTAACAGATTTTTTTCCCTTCTCAGCCGTTAAGAGTCCTTACAGAAGCTGAGATGGAAGCTTCGGGGGAAATGCAGTAAGCTTTCCACCTCAGTTTCCTACTCCCAGGCACGTCCTCTCCTGCCATCCTACCCTCCAGGCATCAAGCAGACCCACTCCTGGAGGTGGAGCAAAGGGGCTCCACAGCCCAGCAAGTTCCCTGTGGAGCCACAGATATGCCCAGAGCTCAGCCAGAGTGAAAAGCATCCAACCACATCCAGCTTTCTGGGTCCATCTCCCATCAGTTCCTTTTAACAACTACTGAAACTTGCTTCAGCACTTTCTCCTGTGATCTGCATCTCACCCGAAGTAAAACAGTTGTAGGACTGGGAGTAGTTTGACTTTTTTGGTGAAGTGTTAAGCATGCTGTTTGTATTTCACAGGCGCAAGCCGAAAAGCAATACAAAGTCTATTGGCCCAGGTCAGGGGATGTAGAATTTAATTCCCATTTTCTGCCTCTAGCCTGCGGTGTGATCCTTGGCGAGCAACCTCCATCCTTTTCTAAGCTCGTTCTTTCCACAAAAACGCTATGAATAACATCAAAGCAAAGCCCATCCTTGCTCTGAGGATGCAGCCTCTCCCACCTGCCCTCCCTGATGGGCCCCCATTTCACCTGGGCCGCTAAGCACAGCCACGGATGATTAAACACAGCAAAATCCAGAAGTCATATTAAAACGAACAAAAAGCCACAGCGCTTCAGCAGCAAAAAGCCACAGTGACAAGAGGCTTGTTCTCAGAAAATTAATGAATATTAATACTTCCAGCAAGGGGGTTCAGTTTTGCTCCACGTCACGTGTGCCTTGTTTACAGGTTATTTTGTGTTCTCCACACCCCCCCATGCCCAGACTTCCTCCTCCTCCATTCTGCTGTTTCAGACACCATGCCAGGAGCACTGCCCAAGTATGGAAAGGCTAAAATGGTTAACCTTGCGAGAGACAATTAAACCCGGCTGAGCCTCCCCCAGCCTGGCTGTCGGAGAGAGAAAACAGCCAGTGAGTGCGAGGCAATTAGTCTGTCAGGCTTGAATGAGCATCATAATGACAGCAGCTTCTCCCTGCATTGGCTCCCGAGATCGATGCAGTGCTGCAGACTGCCACTGAGATGGCACAGGAGTATTAAGTGAGAATAATCAGCCCCAAGCTTTCAGTGCACCAGTGGCTGCTGGTTTGTGACAGTCCCACCGCTGTGCCGGGCTTCTTTAGTTGCTGGGATGCATGGTGGGGAGGAAACCTCCTTTTGGAGGGCGCCTGAAAAGTGCCCACTGAGCAGATGCTTTGCGCATCCTGAAATAGCTTGGGGAAGCATTGGAAAACGTGACTTAGTCCAGGGCTCAAACCCCTGGGTAGTCTTGCTGTCAAAAGGTAGGAAGAATTTGACAAGTCTCTTCCCTTGAGATGGACGTGCAGCATCAACAGCACAGAAAAGGAAAAATCCAGTCCCTCCCTCTAGCATGTTTCAGTATTGCCAATTACATGGCGAGAGAGTGAGTGAGGGAATATCTCACAATGAGTGGCTGTACTGAAATTTAACCTAAAAAAAGTGAGAGAAGAAGGGAAATTACAGCTGGGCCATGTCAGAGTCTGGTCCAGGCTAGGGCTGGGATAAGACATTCACGGCCTGATTACCGTAAGGAGCTCGTTACACAAAACAGTGCAGCACACTGCCTTGCACAGACCAGAGACAAATAAAGCAGGAAAAAACCTGACTTGGAAACTGCAGCATTATATTTCCAATATTCAGGCTTGACTGGCTTCAAACTCAGGGACCTTAGAGCATAAGCTTAGTTGGTCTAAGGATCTGCTGAATTTCATGTGAGCACCATCATTAATCTGAAATACCAGGCCAAGGCAACAGATGACATATGTTTCATTCAGATTTGTTATTTCACATATTTGATTGGCCTCCACAGCTCTATTTTCTTTATAGTCTGTTGTAGCTTTTTTTTTCCAATTGCTTTGTAAGAAACATCCAAAGAACTTCGTCAAAGACTAGTATATGAAATTCTTTCAGTTGAATAATTGCCTGCAGGCTGCACTGCTCGTGGAGCTGCAAATGTACAATGATTCAGAACACTTTGTCCCCTGGTTGGGTAAGTCACGTTGCTAAAAATCACCGCAAGAACTGGTGCATATTCAAGCATAGTATTTGTAAATCCCTGCATCTATCTCTTCTGCAGGCCATGGGCACAGGCAACAGAGCCAGTGCTTTGAGAGTTTTGCTACTATTTGGTGTGTTGATGGTAAAAAACTCTCAATGATGCAGTTTTGTATGCAAATGTACATAAACATTTGTACTAGTAATTTTTTTTTTTAAATAAAGCTGAATTAACAAGAGAAGATCCCACCACCTAAATGAAAGTCACATTTGAAATGGAAATTTTGGATATTTGTAGAAAATAGTCTTCACTTCTGATCAGCTAAGAGCACCCTTTATACAGCTGTGCCCTTAGGAACAGAGGGAATACCTGGGTATTGTTCACAGCAGAGGCATAAAAATAACAACCTTCAGCAGTGATGGGAGTTACCTAAACCAATTTAGCTTTGAATCCCTGCTTAACAGTCATTTAAATTGCCTTTCCATTAGATGTTTTACCCGAAAATGCTTTTTACACACAGAACTGCCAGAAAAAGCACCGTGGATGAAGGGCTGCACAGAAGCACAAAGTGTTATTGTGGATGTCAGTTCGAACAAAATTTTAAAGATGCTCCATTAAACCATTAGAAGGAGTCAGTTCTTGGTTGCATCTCCCTGAAACACTGCCCACAGGTCTGCCTGGTCCTGCCACTGAGGTTTAGCAGCATTAAGAGGAGTTGGGTATCAGAGATGATTTCGAAGGTCACACAGCAAAAAACATCCCACAGCCTGCCACTCTTTAGGGAAAAATAAATGCCATTGGGTTCACCTCAACCAAAGCTCATGGGAGGTGACTGCAGACAGGCAGCATAGTTTTAACATCTCACAGAATGCCAGGGCTGGACAACCCTTTCCATGAAGAAATTATTCCTAATAATTAAATTAAACCTCTCCTGGTGTGGCTTGGGACTGTTTCTTCTCATCCTGTCCCTTGTTCCCTGGGAACAAGATCCCACCTGGTTCTCCCCTCCTGTCAGGGAGTTGGAGAGAGCCAGAAGGCCCCTCTGAGCCTCTTTTTCTCCAGGATGAGCCCCCTCAGCTTCCTCAGCTGTTCCTCTTCAGACTTGTTCTCCAGATCCTTTCCCAGCTCTGTTGCCTTTCCCTGGACTTGCTCCAGATCCTCCCTTTCTTGACATGAGGAGCTCAAAATTGAACACAGGATTCAAGGTGTGACAGGAAGGAAATGGAATTTCTTCCCCAAAACACAAAATGAAGCCTTCTCCCTCCCCATATATTTGCAATTGCTGTAATGGGCTCTCTCCACATCCTGTTTTCATGTAGGATTTTCCCTTCCATCCCTCAGGCAGCACCGTCTGTAAAAGTGGCAGGGATGAACACTGGTCAATCCCTGCTGTTATGCTGGCTTGAAAGCAGGGACAGCTTTGCTCATCCTCAGGTTGTTCAGTGTACATTATAGGCTGGGTGAATCTGTGTTATCAGGCCTCTGGATAAGATGGCAGCTTGCCAGAAGATGCAAAAGCTATCGGAAAAATGCTGACAATGTGTTGGCCTCATCCCCCCGTTCCTCCCTACACATCCACTATTGATCACTCCTGGAGAGAGGACACTGGCCTGTACAAATTTACAAACAGCCTAACTGCAAAAAAACCCACATATGTTCAAACCATATTTACTCTTAACACAGAGCTCCAATAGCAGCATCATTAACCTCCTTCTTGGAGCAACAAATACTCCAGGGAGTTTGGTCTGCAAATATTTAGCCAAGACTGCTGTCATGAGCTGACAACATCAGTCAGCGGGTGGCTGGAAATACCACGTGAGGCAGCACACACATCCAAACACACTCCAGATGGAAAAGAAACCAGCAGAAAAGCACAGTCACCGTGGATGTCTCTGTACCGAGGACATTACTGACAAGCAGAAGAAATCCTGTTTAAGGAAGCACAGAAGAGTCAGTGAAAAAAAAAAAGTCCTATTTGAAAGGATTTAATTGGATTAGATGAACTGCTGTGGGGTGTAGCGGTGTGATGACACACCCAGGAGTCGAACACCAGCCCAAATCCACAGGAGCCTGTGTCTGAACTTACCCTGAAACTTTACAGATGCACTGAAACAGCCCCTGCCTTATCCATAAGCATTCCAGGTACAGATTTAGACAGCCTTAATGGCAGACATCAGGTAAGTGCTCCTTCACTTTGTACTGAGAGGAGCAGCAGCATCCTAATACTATTTTTTCATCTTTGGTGGTGTGATTTGCATAAAAAAAAAAGTGAAGCAGGGGTGTTTAATTTAGGTAATCTTAGCTATGCTTTGTCACAGTATCACAGAATGGCCTAGGATGGAAGGCACCTTAAAGATCATCTTGTTCCAACCCTCCCTGCCATGGGCAGGGACGTCTTTGTGGTCTGCTGCTGGTTGCTGTTTTCTGGAGAAACTGTGTACAAAGCAAACAGTGCCACTGACAAGACTGCAAAGTTTCCTCATCATTTCCCAATATTAAATTACATTCCGAATTGCGTTGACTTTGACAAATTTTGGGGAAAATGTTACTCTGTTGAAAATTTGCATCCCATTCCCAAGGAGAAATATTTTTATATTTTTCACAAGAATGAGCTCATGCACTTTTAAAACTCACATCAATGAGTTGGGATAGGAGCAGGATTTCGAGCAAGACAGGGTGGTTGAGTTTTTTTCAAGGAAGACACCTTATACTCATCCCATGGGGAAAACTGGGCACGTTTTACAGTCTGAAAAAATGCTGCTGGACACTTGATCAGCAGGGACCTAGGTCTAGCAGTTGAATTCCCTTAAAAGTCTGGCTATTTTAAGCAATTTGCTGTTTTTCTCTCAAAGGCTTGACCTTCCTTGTAGTTGTACCACCAGCTGCTACTTGCGTAGGTGCAGCTGGATTATAATTTATACATGGGCCAATTCTACAGGCTTTTGTTATTTGGGTTGTTCAAGGCTGCTGTCTAAGCCCAGCCTCAGGTATTTTGTTCCTGAAATGCTATACACAGGCTAGGTAATAAGCCTGAGCAACAGAGGGAGGAAAAAAAACGAAAAAAAAATTCCCACTCAATTTCTTTTTCAGAAGGGAATGTGCTGTCACTTAACGCCGTCCCAGATCATTAAGTCTTCAGACCGTACTGTAAGTGCTGCAGATTTGTACGGGTGTAAATCAGAGCACAGTTAGATACATAAACAGCTTTAAGATAGGAAACATCCCGTGGCATTAAAGGAAAAGCATTGCAGCTCATCTCTGAAGCAGCACTTGAGCAGGAACATGAGAATCCCTGCCCCCCACACACTTGGGGTTCATTTGCTTCCTAACCTGAACAGAACCTTCTGTACCAACTTATCTAGCCCTTCCTAACTTATTATATTAACTACTCAGAGTAATAAGCCTGCTTTCCTTCCTCTATTTATTTATTTATCCCAGAGCAGTTAAACAACAAAATCAGACCTTCTGCAACTGGGGTTGGCTTAAACTGTATCAGAGTGACAAAGCTTACCATCCTCTAAAGACCACCATGTACATACTCTGCAAGTCATATGTACTTGCTGGCATTAGGAACAGAAAAAGCTCTGTATAGCCAGCCAAGACCAGGTAGAAGAGACCTGCCAATTAAAAGTATTCAGCATCAGAAATTAAAAAAAAAAAAAAATTCCATTGTATAGTCTTCAAATTCAGTAAGAAGCCAGCTGTCACCAATTATCTCATCTTTCTTCCAGAGTGCCATAGCTGCTAAATCTTGTCTTTTTTTTTCCCTTTTTTTTTTTTTTTTTTTTTCTCTTTCTCAAAGGAAAAGTCTCACCATGAATATTAATTGCGGTTGTCAAAAGCTGGACCAGGTAAGCCTGACATTGAAAAGTGGCTTCATTTACACTAGCAAGAAATATATAAATTTGGACTAAACGCTGTGAATGAGCTGGTGGTGGCACTCACAGCTGAATTTTGCATTTGTTCCTTGGCCTCAGCCTGTTGGAAAGCACATGAGCATGAGGGAGAAATAAAATACTGTGGAGGATCAGCACTCTTTGGTCAGTCTTGGATGCCAGAGAATCAATTCGTGCCTATAGAAAAGATGCTGGAAACTGCCAAAATGCCACCCAGGAATGCCTTGTTGTTCACCCATGATGGAGCCAGTGGAAAGAAACTCATTTGTGGTGGTGCTTTTACCTTCTGGCTGAGCTGTGGCTGGTACAGGATGGCAGGTGGGGAACTGGAGAATTGCGTGAGCTGGGTTTGAAGAGGAATTTCGCCAAGAGCTGCTGGGCCCAAGCAGCACTTTGCCAGCACCCGTCCACCACCTCCATCACCACTGTTACCATCCCCCCAAAATGACAGACAGTCCCAGGCCCTAAAAACTACCTGACTGAACCTCCTTGCCCATGTAAATCGCAGAATGACAGAACAGTTTGGGTTGGAAACGACCTTAAAGCTCATCCAGTTCCACCCCTCTGCCATGGGCAGGGACACCTTCCACTAGCCCAGGTTGCTCCAGGCCAGGGATGGGGCAGCCGCAGCTTCTCCGGGCAACCTTTGCCAGTGCCTCACCATCTTCATAGCCAAGAATTTCTACCTAATACCTAATCTAACCCTGCTCTCTGTAAACTTAAAGCCAATTCCCCCTTGTCCTCTCACTCCGTGCCCTTTCTTGTAGGCCCCCCTTTAGGTGAGCGTATTTTGGGCGCTGCCACTTCCAGGACTGATGTTCCTCCTGACAGGTTAGGACAAAGATACGTGCCTCTCACAGTTACCTTATTGCTGGCCAGTGTTAGAAACACGTGATAATTCACCAGTTTTCCATGTCTTCCCTTTTACCGCGCACAACACAAAGACCTGAAATGTCATGGATTTCACTACCAGCACACAGTCACGAAAGAAGTAAGAGAAACCTATTCTAACCAGAAGCTGAAATGGTAGTACCGTCTTTAGGCAATGCATGATATTTTAGCTGCCTGTCATACATGAGGAAATGTAAGCTCCCATAAAATGTCATGCATTTGCAGTCATAGGTGAACTCGTGTAAACATTTATTTGAAAGATGCATGAGATTCCATCCTTTTGCCATATTAACAAATCTGCACAACCAGTTTTGGGGGGTCAAACTGACTGCTTCATGGTTTGCTTCATATTTACGAGGCAAGACTTTCAAATAAGCTTGTCTGCAGACACTTCTACCTTTTTTCTCGCTGTTCCTCAATGAAGCACTATAAAGCGCCAGGCTTTGCTTAGAGACACAGAAATTTTGCTGATGTTGGGGAAACCCCCTGTGGAAAGCTGTAGTTGCAGTTCTAGCGGTCACCTCCTGTGGGACCACTTTTAGGAGCCCTGAGCTGCAGAAGGTTGCTTTCCCTTGCCTTTCATCTTTGCTTACCAACACCTCAGCCATCTGCTCTCTGCAGCAACAGGGACCAAGACCAAAATGCTAACCCAGGTCTGAAGAAGCTCAGAGTGCTGCTGCTGCAACCTCAAATAATCCCTGTGTGTCCTTTCTCTTTTTTTTCTGTCACCAAGTGAAAATGGTGAGAGCAGGAGGAAAGACCAGGCATTAAACAAAGTGCCTGTACAATCAGTAGCTTGTTTAAGGCCACAGCTGATTGAGAAATCTGTTATGGAGATGTCTTGATTTCTTCTCTAAAGGGCATTCAGTATATATATATATATATATATATATATATATATATATAATGTTTTTAAAGTTAATATTTGGATTCTTTCCACAGCCATGAGCAGATGTCCACTCTCCCAGAGAAATGGCTATTAATGTAAATGCTGACCACAAGAAAACTCCCTGGAAAGCAGCTGTTGCTTTGATGGCTTTGCCAAATGCTACGAGGCAGGTTTGGGTTCTAGAAGCTCTTTCCTCAGCAGAGCTGCTGCTGCTCTCAGCTCTGTCACTGACCTGCTGTGGTTCCACATCTTCTTTTACCTCCTTGCCTCAGTTTCCTTCTCTGTTAAATCAAGGAAAACAGAACTTCACTTTGTAAGTTCTTTGGGAGGTTTGGATGAAATTCACAGAATAGAGACAAAGCATTTTTTACAGATAAATAATATACAGTCAGGAAGCTCTCCCTGATGTTTCAAGGGATTCTGGATGATAAAACTCCTTTGCCTAGCTCTGATTTCTGAATTTCAAATATGGCAAACAGGGCTGAAATTTCATGTATTTTCTTTACCATTCCCATATCATTTTCTTTACAGACTCTCATGTTTGAGTTGTTTCACTGGGAAGAGAAGCTCTTTTGAGGGTAAAATTTAAAATAGCTGCAGGTACCTCTTGTCGGTGCTGTAGAAATGGAGAAAATGTGAAGTTACCGTGTGACATTAGCACAGGATTAATAACTTTGAAACACATTTTCAAGAAAACCAAGACAATAAGAACACTGAAAAAACTGAGACACACAGCCTCTCTTACACCCTGTGAAGAAGGGATTTCTGCTTTATCTTAGTGCAGTTGCCTGGCTAAGGAGAAATTAGTGCATGCAGAGCTGGGACTTTATTAAAAGTCATCTTGCTTTTATGGGAAATGAGCACCTGCTGGCCCTGATGCTGACTTCTTAAATTAAAAAAAAAAAAAAAAAAATTTAGAGAGTCAAAAGTCTCTTAATAGGCTCCTAAATTATAAAATATGGCTTCCACTAAGTTCAGCATGGTGTTAAGGAGTGGGAAATTGCATCCACAGGATGGTTTTGGTATCAGCTGGAGGAAAATAGAACAGGGCCATCACAGTGATGTTCAACCACAACAGTGGGCAGTAAGGCACACAGCAGATAGGATGGAAGCAGTCTAAATTAGGCGTCAGTTTAAATTCTTCCATTTCTGCTTGCCTCAGATTTCCTATGGCTGGGTGTGGGTGGTTAACTATCAAGATTACTTCAAACTCACCGAGTTACTCTTCAGAATCATTCAAGGACATTTATGTCTGTACCTGACTAGCATGGAGACCTCAGTGGGATTTAGGCATGGGAATGTAGCCCATCATGCCCACTCCAACAAGCAATGAATATTCTCGGCTCCTAAACTGGGAGGTCCTAAAATAAGCTTTAAGAGAAGCAAATATCCCCACACCTTGCAAGTGTGAGCCTTATGTAATACGGATTTCCACCTACAGAAGGGAATGCAGGTTTGCAAGGGGTTGGGTAAGAAATATGCAATGGCAAAAATTCAGATTTCCCTGGTGATCTCAAAATACCTTTTAGATTCATTCCCTCTGCATCCATCAGCATGATATTATGCTACATCAAAATGCAGTAATAGTCCCTGAAGAACAGGCCTCAAAGATAAGATTTCCTTCTTGATACTCACTTGCTTGTCAGGTGGGTCTTGGGAGTAATCCCATGTTCTCCAAAGAGAGTAACAAAGACGTTGGCGTCTGTTCCCGCTCCCCGGACATCTCCTGTCACTGTCACCACCTCGTAAACTGTGGAAGGAGAAAAGAAAGGTCAGGACAAGAGGAGAAAGCCCTCACCTTGTATGTTATAGGTCCAAGTATCCCCAAACCTGAGCTGGAAGACAGACTGCCAAGATGGATCTGTGCACCCACCACCCAAACAAGCCCATTTCTTGGACAGGGCGTGGTCAACCCAACTGCTGAAAATCAACACATCAAACCAAAACTGGTGAAGATGCTTCACATGGGCAGAGAGGGATTGGGTTAGGACAGATTACTGCTGCAAATAAAACACTTCTCCGTGAACACGTTGCCTCCCCTACCATAATGCGTGTGCATGTGTTACATATAACAGCTGAATTTATGTGAAGCGTTAAAGCTGTTGAGCCACTTTTCATTAATGCACATGTCAATGCAATGCACACTTTGCTGTTTGCTCGGGTAAGATATTTGTATCAAAGCTGAGACATCACTGCAGCCAGAATTTTTTTTTTTTTTTTTGCACTTCGGTTGTCCTGGAGACTTTAACCGAAGGCAAAATGGTAAATCGTGAGGAGAATCATGGAATGTTCTGAGTTGGAAGGGACCCACAAGGACTGTTGAGTCCAACTCTTCCTCCTGTGCAGGGCAAACAGGGCAACCCCAAAACCCCCCCATTGCCTGAGAGCACTGTCCAAAGTCTTCTTGAGCTCTGGCAGTCCTGGTGCTGTGCCCACTGCCCTGGGGAGCCTGTTCAGTGCCCAACCACCCTCTGGGGGAAGAACCTTTTCCTGAGATCCACCCTAAACTTCCCCAGACAATAGGTAGGAAAACACTTAAAATGAAGTCTAAATGCTCTCTATCTATTTATCTTTCCAAGTAGCAGGTTGAGTGACGACTTTATTTACACACAAATATATCTTCTTCAGAGACACGCGACTTTAAAAGAGCCTTTTACTCAAGTGGCATGACAAGATCCAGTGGCCAGAAGGTAGCATTAGACAGATTCAAATTACAGTCAGACACATATCTCTTGGACAGGATGATGAGTGAAGTTAGAACAAGACTTGAGGCTTGAAAACAGGTTACCTTTGTGAAGGACGTGTCTTGGTTGGCTCAGCACAGAAGAAACTGGAAGAAACCGTAACACTTTGCCTGTGGCCAAAACAGCATCCTCATGGCCCTTTCTGGCTTCATACAACAGGAGGGTCAGTAGCTAATAACAATATTTCAGCCTCAGACCCATTAGATGGAGGACAGCTAAACTTTCATTTCATCCTGCACAGCCTGACTGCTAGGTGTGTGATTTCTCAGACCTAATACTATAAAAATGTCCTTCATGGGTGCATTAGAACTGTTAATGTATTTTGTTAGCACCCATCTTTCCCTTATTACATCAAATATCTATTCTATTCACATATGTATTCTATATATATTCAAAAGAGACAAAAAATGTATTGGAACTCTGCTCTGAGCACCAAATGGTTTTTCCCACTAACAACTCTTCCCTTGAAACAGCACCAAGAAGAAATTTAATCACTGTTTCAACCAAAAAACATGGAGACAGGGCAAAATCCAGGGCACTCACATAAAACTGATTGAAAAGTATTCCTCATTTCAGCAGCTCTATTGCATTGAGTCGGGGG
>NW_020955203.1:5359416-5376792 GCF_003031625.1 Empidonax traillii
GCACATGAGTAATATGTATGAACAGTGTTTTCATTTCACCTTCCTCCTGTTAGCATTCCCACATGCCAACGGGAGATGTTTGGCATAGCAGGGAGAGACAGACAACGTGTTTGCATTAGCCATTAACAGGAGGGAGATTTGTAATCCGTCCTGCCCCGGTGAGTCAGCACCCTTCACTCCGTGGTTTTCAGCTGTATTGACTCTGCTTTGGAAACAGGGAGCTCACATTATAATATAGCTGCACTTATAGCAGCCTTTTATACCTGTTCATCTCAAAGAGCATTACGAATTATCCTTACCGTGGAAGTACATCACTGTCAGAGCATCCTACAGGCACTGCCAGACTGGCAGCTACAGCTGAGCAAAATTCAGTGTCTGCAGCAAAACATGCAGCAAAATCTGTCCCTACTCAGTCCCTCTCTGCCCACATAAAGTGTGCCCAGCATCCCTCTGCAAGATTCAACAACTGGACGTGGCACTCAGTGCTCTGGTCTTGTTGACAGGTTGATATGATCAGATGACCTTGGAGGTCTTTTTGCAACCCTAATGATTCAATAATTCTAAGCTTTTATTGGTGAAAAGAGCCTTTAAGGCATCCTCCCTCCTTTCCCCACAGAGGCTCAGCAAAATTTGACCCTGTTTCTGTTTTCAGGGCTGAGGTCAGGTTGTGCTCAGCTTCATGCTGGCAGGCAGGCATGTGGCTGAAAGCATTTTTCCTGTGAAAAGGCAGAAAAAACAACCATCACAACACTCTGTTAAGTTCCCAGAAACCTCTCAAAAGTTCAGGCAGATTTTCTAGGGAGGATTTTTTTTTTTTTTTAGTGCTAGAGAAATGTTAGGATTTGCATGTTATATGTGCAAGCAGAGTCTTGTTATATCTGCCTATCAAGTCCAACCCATTTCTTAATTGGTCTGCTGCACCTCTAAAGGTTTTGACATCACCTCATCTATACATCTAACCTTCATTTCGTTACAAAAGTTATGTCAGATTGACCTACTTCCACTTTTCAACTCCAAACAAGTGAGGTGAGAGGATACAAGAAAATTGTCTCAGATGAAACCATCAACAAGCCACAGTTCCCCTCGCCCCGCCCCGTAAAAATCAAGCCCCTCATCTGATTTCCGCAGTGAGAGTCTCACAGTTTGAAAAAAACACAACCCATGAGTACATACAACTTTGCACTTTAGGTTCACAACCCCAGATTCAGCCTCCAGGCAACACAGTGAGCAGGCAGCACATGGATAAGCAGAGGGATACCAGGGCAGATGTGCTGAGCCCTGCTCCATTAGCACCTGTCATTACCAAGCATACGCTGCAGTTAGCACCATTTTAATTAACTTTGCAATGAGGGGGGAAAAGGGGGGTCTGGGTTGGTGACACCAGCACATCACTGCATTTGGCAAGTGTCACACTGCACCCGTGGAGGTGGGGGAACCTCTTCTCCAGCACTACAGCTGGTTTGCCAGCTGTGCAAACAAATGATGTTACAGCTTCCCAGTGATGTCACAGATGCAGGGCCCATAATTTCCTTTGCAGGAAGAAAATAAAACTCTAATACTAATATCGGGGTTACCTCTTTCTGGAAAAGGCACCTGGAGACAAATGTACCTTATTTAACCACTTCCTTCAAAGGCATGAACGTTCAGTGGTCTGGATTTGGGATTGTTTCCTTTCTTTGACTTTCTTTTATTTTTGTTCAGCCCCTGACAGCTGATGGGTGTCATATTTTTTGGGAGCATCTCTGCAGCTTGAGGGCCCAGCAGGCAGAAAAGTGCTGGGATGAGGGTCAGCATTTTGAACCCCAAACCCTTTGCTGGGAACAGCATCCATGATGTAAGCCAACAAGAGCTGTAGATTAGTGATATTTCTTAACCACTCCATGAGATTGTTCCTCTGTATGCAGTGGCTTTGCTTTTAGATGTTTGACATCATTGAGGGTTATAGCAGGGAGGCTTTATTCTCCTCAGAAAGATCTGCTCTCAAAGTGGAGTTGGGGAGGGATGGGTCAGTCCCACTGACATCTCCTCCACAGAGCCAGCTGAGACCCCAGTCCTGTGCAGACACTGCAGAGTTCAATCAGCTGCACGCCTCAAGAGTTCGTGGTCTTCCCATCTTAGTCTGCAGGTATTGAAACATGAACTTGCTTCACAGCTTAGCAAATTCCTTTTGTCTCCCACGATGTAAAAACCAACTCCTTGTGTTCCTGCTGTTCTCACACAGTGAGAGGTACTTTGGCAGAGATCTCAGCCCTTCCGTGGATGGGCAGGTTTGCACCCACAGTGCCCCTGTTTCCTTCCTGGTCGAACACAAACTGCAAACCATGACACTACCATGGTTTCTCCATATGAGATACTGGTCTCTGGTCATCCACTTCCCTTCAGGCATGCCCCAGGAGTCTTCAACCAAGCTGCTATGTAGTCAGTTCATTAAGCCATTAAGTTCATTCATAAACTAAGATGCTCCTGCCATGGGGGCTTGGAGAAACCTGGCTTCAGGCTCCTGGCTCCAACTTATCTCTGCCCATGACAGAGGGTTGGAATTAAATGGTCTTAGAGGTCCCTTCCAACCCAAATCATTCTATGATCTCTTCTACTCCTTAATGCTTTTCCTAGCAGTGTTGGCTGAGTTTATCACATACCATTGGTACAAAAGCCCCAAAGAGTGGCCAGCAAACAAAAGAGAGAATGCTGGACTCCAGTCGGAATATCATTTCCTGCATGGGCCTTTGCTCACAGGAATATGCCTACATTTAGGTGCTTTTAAATGGCAAATAACCCCACCCCAAGGCCAAGGTAAGCCTATTCTGAGTGCTCAGAACATGGCCAGGTCACAGTAATCTAAAGTGTTAATATGGGAACACTTGACTTCCAGCCCTGTCTCTAAATCTTGCCTTCCTCCCAATGGACCAGGAAGAGTCAATACAAAGCTTTAATACAGTTACTGATACAGGCCCTTTTGTTCCAAATATTATCTCTATCAAGTGGAATTTACTTCACTTATCTCCTCTGGTAGATACTGAATCCCCATCTGACTGCACTGTTCAGCTACCCAGCACGAAGACTGCAGAAACCAGTGAAAGTTTCAGCAAGCTGAACAGGGCTGATTTACTATGCACTGCAATTCTATTACTGCTTTTCTCAGGCATATACAAGCTCAGTAAAGGAAATTATAGACACTAGTTCCTCTGCTGAAAATAAGCATTCAGAACTGGTCATTTCAAGTGCAAGATACAGACAGAATAAAATCAGTGTTGAGTTACATTGCAGCGTCGCTGGAAGGACTGGCATCCATTTCCCTGCCTTGCAGAAAGAGCTGATACTATAAATTCATCCATTCAGTGGAGAAACGCTTCAAAATGACTGCCAAAATTATTGTGAAGCTGTGGAGACTGACTGAGATTCTTTAGCCAAGAGCAAGCAAAATTCCCTTAGCTACATAAGGAAGGAGTATCTTCAGGACGGAAGAGTCCTTTGGCTGATAAATTCAGGTTTTCCTGACTTCAACATCATGGAGTGGCTCAGCACCTATTATGGCAGTGACTCCAAGTCCCATTCTCACACTCCTCATATGGAGAACTGAGCTGGACCTCATGATGGTGCCTAACTGCTGTCTAGAAAGAGTAGGCCTTGGCAGAAAAAAAAAAAAAATGAGGGTTATGCCACAAGAATGATTAAGCAGATAGAATAAGACAGAAAAGCTAGCAAGGAGTCATGGAAGAGTTTAGTTCTTAGCAGTGCTGAACAGCAGGACAAGAGGCAATGGGAAGAAACTGATGCCCTGGAAGTTCCACATGAACATGAGGAAGAACTTCTGTGCAGTGACTGAGCACTAAACAGGCTTCCAAGTGAGGGTGTGGAGTCTCCTCACTGCAGATATTCCAGAAACATCTGGGCACAATCCTGTGCCATGTGCTATTGGATGGTCCTGCTTGAGCAAGGAGGTAGGACCAGATGACCCACTGTGGTCCCTTCCAGCCTCACCCATCCTGTGATTCATCTTGAATATAAACCCAAATCAAAGCCAAGTGCTTTGAAGCCATGGCTCTCAGAGCTACCTTCGGAGGCATCTGTGTAGTGGGATGCATTTGCTTCAGCAGCTGTAATGGCTGTTTGCACTTCACTGCACTTCCAGTTGGGAATTCACTGATTATTCTCAATATTCACTTCATGTTGACTCATGCAAAGCACCAATCACTCTGGCTCCTACTGAAGCACTTCAGAGTGTGTTTGTCTTGGAGCGCCTGAAGAGCACCTTGACATTTATGCAAAATACTTGGAAGCTTTTAAGGGTCTGTGCTGACTGTTACAAGTTATGTTTGCCAAAAAAGATGCTCTATGAATGTGAACACACCAGTTAAATACTTATTACGGTTACAGTTAAATCAGGACCACCCTTTGCCCACCATGAAGGTGGGCCTCTGAAATCAGAGTCTGTTTGTTTTTACCAAGCCACAGTTTGGGCAATAATCTCTTGTCATATAAAAAAAAAGAGTCAAATTCTCTTCTCATTTCACTCTGGGGCAAATCCTGGCTAACTCCATTGACTTGAGCACAATGGCTTTGGATTCGTACCGGCAAAACTGTGTGCAGATTTGGGCCTCCCACATTAAGAGAGATTGCTTGCTCTTTATATGCTGTATGGAAAGCAGCTTTTGAGTCTGGAATGGATGCCAAATTAATTTTTCAAAGGAAAAGAGAAGGATTTTTTTTCCCCAAGTACTTAGACCAGTTGCACACTGTTACACGTCTTGCTATTCATAGATTATACAAAGAATTGCAGAATTAATAGTATCTTGCATTTTGAGGCATGTCACAGACATGAATTAGGGAAGTTTCCTGCAAACTGAATGCTAAAACAAACAAATTTCATTATTTTGAGCTGTGAAACATCATTTAGTTCTTAAAATATAAATACAAAGCTGAGCACTGTCCTGCCCATTACCACAGGAAGAGTAGTTGTGGTTTGGAGTTTGTTTTACTTCATCAGCTGTTGCAAAATCAACATTTCATTCTCGTGCACTATAGGAAGCCAAACTTGATTCATCTGGTGCTCCAGCTATCACTTAAAAGTGCTTTTGCCTGAGCACCACCAGGAAAAACCATCTCAGTTCTTTGCTGGAACAGCAAAGTAGAATTAGCTTAAAATAAAATCGACATCTTTGTTATTCAAGTTTAAATTGTGTTGGAGGAAAACACTGTGCCTCAGGGGAGAGAAACATTAGCAGTAGAAACCTGTTCCATTTCTTTCATCATCTTTCAGAGGCAAGAAGGGCCTGCCAGGACATGGCATGTCTCTGAATCACAACTATTGACAAGAACATTAGGCACTGCTGTCCAATGGGAAGTGTATAACACAGCTAGGGTAAAATATGGAATTGATTTTATCTGCAGCACGGAACAAAGTCCGTGGTAGAGCAAGGCATCTGCAGAATGCAACTGGAAGCAATTCCCTCCTGTCCATCATGGCTACAATTAGAGGGATAGAATAGCTCTCCTACGAGGAAAGGTTGAGAGAACTGGGATAGTTCAGCCTGGAGAAGAGAAGGCTCTGGGGTGACCTAATTACAGCCTCCTGGTACCTGAAGAGTGCCTATAAGAAAGCTCAGCAGTGACTTTGGACAAGGGTCTGGAGTGTCAGGACAAGGGGGAATGGCTTCCTACTGACAGTGGGCAGGCTTAGATGGGATATTGAGATGAAATTCATAGTTGTGAGGTAGGTGAGGCCCTGGCACAGGTTGCCCATAGAAGCTGTGGCTACTCCATCCCTGGAAGTGTCCAAGGCCAGGTTGGACAGGGCTTGGAGCAACCTGGGATGGTGGAAGCTGTCCCTGCCCTTGGCAGGGGGTGATGCAAGATGACCTTAAAGGTCCCTTCCAACCCAAACTATTCTCTGATTCTGTGATTCTATGTCACCAGACAAAAATCCTCATTTTCTTCTAGTCATCTAGGCATCACAAGAACCAAGACCAAGGGGAGATGCTCTCCTTGCTGCCAGCCCCGACCCCCAACACCCAGGCAGGAGGAAGAGCAATTTCACCAAATATTCTTCTTCTTCTTTTTTTTTTTTTTTTTTTTTTTTTTTTTTTTTTTTTTTTTTTTTTTTTTTTTTTTTTTTTTTTTTTTTTTTTTTTTTTTTTCCATATGCACCCCCAGCATCCTTGGCCTGGGGGGCATTGCAAGGCGTTGGATCCTGGATGTTCCCTGACATGAGCAAGCCAAGACATTTCTCACAGTCTGTTTCTGGGGAAGGGCTGAGTTGTTTTCACAGGGAAGAACACCCTGACAATAACACATTTCAGAACTGCTCGTCCCGAGGCAGCGAATCCAGCGGGAACGTGTTCAGGAGTGAACAGCTGGTAAAGCCACCAGCAGGTGAGGATTGGGTGACACTGTGAGCAGGGACAGCCACCCCAGGACAGGCTGCAAGCTGGGGGGGGACACTGTGCCCTTGGCAGCTCTCCAATTTTGCTCCTGGGAGCTGATTTTTAGCTGTGTGTCAGGTTGATGCTTGGCAAAAACAGAGACTGGTGCCTGTCAGAAGCTTGTTATAAATGTAAGTTTTGTGTGCTGCTTGCATTTACATGTGCGTTGTTAGATGTCATTCTGAATTAGGTTGGATGGGGTTTGGAGTAACCTGGTTTGGTGGAAGGTGTCCCTGCCCTTTGGCAGGGTGTTGGAAATATGTGATCTTTAAGGCCCCTTCTAACTCAAACCATTCTAAGATTCTATGGTTCTATAAATTAATCATAACTCCTCAGTTTAAGCATTTGAGATATACAGTTATATATATATATATATATATATATATATATATATATATAGTTGTACTATCCAAACAGCATCTTAAAAATAGTTCATAAATAAAATTAATTGATATAACCTATAGCTTTCCTGTCTCACACCTGTTCCTTCTTTACAAATATGCCCTAATTAGCACTTATAGTTCACAGAGGAGGTCTGAATGAGACACTACTACGATACAGATGAAAAGTGGATTGTGTCAAACTAATGCTGAAAACTACAGCAGGTCTTAACTTCAGAGGGTGAAGTGCCAAAAAGACCTATTTTCCAATAACCACGTTCAATTACAGCAACAATGCACAAGTACTTTGTGATATGTGTCCAGTGTGTCTTGGAGTGTGTGTAAATCCACCAACAAAAGGCGCAGTTATTATTTTCAATCTTTCTTTAAGTGTTTCCACTCTGTGTCATCGCGCTGCACAGCAGTGTCCAGCAGGGAAGAAAAACTCCTCTGACAATGCCTGGGGTACTATCTGCACCCGAAAGGCATTGAGAATAAATAAATATTTCTTGGAGCAGCAACAGTCAGCCAAGAAGAGGCCTTAACCAGACAAAAACACATTGTGAATCTGGAAGTCACACCCCGGCTGCCTGGCCTGGACAGCTGAAAGAGAAACAAACCCCCAGTAAATCACCACATCCCAGCACCAGTCAGAGGTTCTTCACACCAAACCCACGACGAGTCTCTGCTTTCCTATTCAGATGAATAAACCACCTCACCTGAGGCTGTGGGATTGACCTAGGCAGGAGTAAAATACTGGTTTGCCCTGGTCCCCTTCCCGTGCTCAGTCACTTGCGGCTCAGTACTGTTTTCTGCCCACACTTTCCATCCAGATTGAGGCAATGCTGCCATTTTAATGGAACAGTATTCAGATACCAGTCCAAATTCCCAGGGACAGGATGATAAACAGCTTCACAGAGGGCCTGGAAGATGTATATTTAACAAAGTATAAATGGGAACAAAACTAATGATCCTTAAAATATCAATGCAGTCCTGAAACTGGGAATTTGATGCACCAGTGGAGGGAATTGCTGTACCTGTGAGCAAAGGCAGCTCCTCAGTTCTCTTTCTGCAACCAGGGAATGAAAAACTACCCAGACAAAGCCTGGATGTTCTATAGACACAGGAATCTCAATTAGTTTCTTGAGGAAGGAAAGGGAAAAGGGAAAAAGGAGGAAGGAAAAGGAAGAAGGGAAAAATTAAAAGAAAAATGGAAAGAAAAAAATCCCCTAATCTTCTTTAATTATTCCACCATGACTAAATTCTACTCCTGCATCCTCTAAAGGTCACTTTTCCTCAGAGAGGACACCTTGGGTGCTACAGATAATTTAATGCAGGCTGATGGGATAGATGGGTTGGGGGGGGGGCACGTCTAGAATTGAATATATTGATCTGCATTTCACATCTGCTTCTCAGTGAAATCTTGTTAAGTTTCTCTTCAGGTACTCTCAGATTATTTTCTGCTCGAGACCAAACCCAAACATTCAATCGAAAAGGTAGCCACAGGCAATTAAGGGTATAAAACCGAGCTTATAAAACTGAGCTTATAAAACTGAACTTGCCATGCCATTCAGATTTGAGTATTTTGGGTGTGGGGAGAGCAGCAACGCTGGAAAGCTGCAGCTCCTGCTCCTGGGTGGGGGTTTAACAGGCATCAGCTGTGCCATGCCTTTGGCAGCCTGGCGCCTACAGCTGTTCCTCAATGCTGTTTTTGGTGCTGCCAGCTGGACTGAGCCATCCCAAGTGGATCATGTGTGCCTAACAAGAATGAATTCTGCATATGCTTGGGGCTGCAGGGTCCTGCCTGGGCAGAGGGAGAGGTGGGTGTACACAAGTATACTGCCTCACTCCCCCCAGCCCTGTGCCTGCACTTGCTAAACACACACCTGCAAACAAAAACTGGCACTTTCAAGGGCCTAAACCTTTAGATACCAGCAGGAGCTTGCTCCAGAGTCTTTAGTTGCACTCATGGCTTTATGATACTGTTTTTCCATACCAGTGACTAGTGGCAGCCCTGCTGCAGGTCGATAGCTGTTCAGGGACTATGAAGAGCTGCTGGGATCCCTTGCAAAGCCCCATCCTCAGCATTGAATCACTGATTTCCAGTTTGTAAGTCCTCATTTCAGCATGATACCTCCAGGTGGGACTGCACAGCTGTGTAGTGAGGGGTGTCTAACAGCCAGGAGCAAAGATTTTTGATGCCCACATAAAAACATTAACGAGTTCTCCTGAAACTACTCAACACTTTAGAATCACAACTAATTTAGTATCGGCTTGTTCTGCCACACAAGCTGATAGTTCATAGAATCACAGAATGGCCTGGGTTGGAAAGGACATCTTGTTCCCACCCCCTGCCATGGACAAGACACCATTCACTAGATCAGGTTTCTCCAAGCCCCATCCAAGCTGAACAGTTCCAGGGATGGGGCAGCCACAGCTTCTCTGGGCAACTTGTGCCAGGGTCTCACCACCCTCACAGGGAAAAATTTCTTCTTAACATCTACTCTAAACCTATTCTCTTTCAGTTTGAAGCCATTGCTCCTTGTCCTGTCATCACCTGCTCTTGCAAATAGTCCCTTTCCATCTTTCTTGTAGCTCCCCTCAGGTACTGGGAGGCCCCAGTCAGGTGACACGGAGCCTTCTCTCTTCCAGTCTTGTACACTCATCTAACAAATGCTAAAATATATCCAAACTTTTGAAAAATTTGTTTTTCATGTGGTTGTTTGCAGGTATGGAAAACGCTGGGAGGGCAGCAGACAAGATCCACCACAACTGCAAGGAGGGTTCAGCATCACCTTGTCTCGCTTTGCGTGGTTTGCATCTCCCTCCAAACAAGACATAAAATTGCTGTGCTGGCACAAAACTCTCCTCCAGATGTTTCATGCCAAAAACTCTAGTTCATTTTAGTGGTGAGGAGGAACAAAAAATATCTGTCTTATTAATTAAAGCCTCATCTGGGAAAGATCAGTGGATGCAGGGTGCACATGAGGTGATTTTGGACCTGATGATCATCTACGATAAAAGTGTGAGAGACCTCTCTGCAGTTCTGTATAGAGCACAGAGAGCTGGTGACCACACAGCATTTGTTCTCCTCCTCCACTCTGTTGCTAAATTACATTAAACAGAACTTAGCAATAAACTCAGCATGTCCTGAATGCTTTCTCCGTGTAACCCTTTGCTGCAGTCGCAGCGAAGGAACGTGATGTGATAAATATAGCACAATAAATTGGATGGCACGCATCAAAAGAAGTGGTGAGCAGCTTGTGTATCTATTTACAAATCAACAGTGGCTGTTTCTCCCTTCCTTCACCATTTAAGGCAATGTGTTAACAAAAACATGCATTTCCTGAGTAGCTTTCTTCATTTTATAATTAGCACTGCTAAGATCACTGAAGTCCAGCTTCACCCCCTGTGCAAGAGGGACAAACCAGCAGTGTGGCACGGAATCACAGAATCATTTAGGCTAGAAAAGCCCTCTAAGATCATCGAGTACAAACATTCCCCCAGCACTGCCAAGGCCACCACTAACCCACGTCCCCAAGTGCCACATCCACACAGCTTTTTGAACACTTTCAGGCACAGTGACTGCACCGCTTCCCTGGGCAGATAATACCCACATCTGAAACTCGTTAGGTAAAAAAGGAGGTGTGAAAAGAGGAGAATTTGATCATCAGTAGGGCCCAAAAAAAGAAGGTTTTTTTTCCTCTTAAAGGAAATATGCCTCTTTGTGAGCTACATCAAAGAGAGAAGCTTGAAGATCTCCTGAGTCAACACTTTACTGTGACACAGGACAGGTGGGAGCTTTCCACCATCGGACATAGCCTATGGATGTCTGGGGCTGGAGTCATCAAGGTGCCAGCTACCAACTCAGCCAGAGGGAACACCCATTTAAAGGCATAAAAACAGCTTTGGAAAAGGAAACATTTTCTTTCTTCCTACCAACACAGAGATATCCACGGCTTTGGCAGGAGAGACAGAAACGAGAGAGTGACACTTGGTCCCTTGCCTTGTGATTCTGTGACCCCAGACCTGAGCAGAAAGATGAACAATCGTGCCAGGCTCACTCTTCCAGTCACAGACAAGATCCAAGATATGAAGAGAAAGGCATGGAAGAAGAAAGAGAGAATTTCCTGCAAAGGGTTGCTTTTGGGTCTCAGACTTGCACTCTGAACCTGAGACATGTGGCACCTGTAAAAGCTTTAATGATGGTTTGGGTAGATAAGGTGCCGTTTGGACACTCTCTGGATACCTACTGCATCTTAAATCCACTGATTCCACTACTTTAATGGATGTTACGCTCTGTTATCGGCAACTCAAGACCACAGAATGGTTTGGGTTGGAAGGAACCTTTAACACCATCTTGTTCCACCCACTGCCATGAGCAGGGACACCTTCCACTAGCCCAGGGTGCTCCAAGCCCCATCCAGCCTGGATTGAACACTGCCAGGGATGGGGCAGCCACAGCTTCTCTGGGCAACCTTTGCCCAGGGCCTCCCCACCCTGACAAACAAGAGCTTCTCCCTTACATCCAGTCAAACCTACCCTCAAAGTGTAAAGCCACTGCCCCTCATCATGTCACTACATGTCACTACACTTGGAAAAAGTCTCTCTGTATCTTTCTTGTAAGCCCCCTGTAAATACTGCAAGGCCACAAGAAGATCTCCCTGTAGCTCTCCTTACTGTACTGTAGAAGTAACTTTGCAAACACTAATTAATAAATAACTAATCTCATTAACACCAGGATCACAGGAATGGACAACACCTGAAATTTAGTTAAAAATGCCTGCTATCTCTGCTTTAATTTTCTCAGATACACTATCGCCCAGTCACTTGATATCTTTTGTTTTCCTGTCCCCAGGAGCTGGATTTGCCTTGTTCCTCAGTCATCGATTGAATGTGATGGGGGATCCCTTTTCCTGTTTGTTAATACAGTAAGATAAAGAGAACATCAGATGACACAGGCACCACTGACTCCCTGCTTATAAAACATTTATAACATCTCTCTTTTCTTTTTTACAGCAAAAGGAATCACAGCTTGTGGACTGAAATATACCTCTAGTGAATATTCACCAGTACCTAAGGCAGCTGACAACCCCAAAGCCTCTGGGAGACGTTTGCAGAGGTTACAGGATTCTCCAAGGCCTGGCCAACAACAGTCATTTCACCCAATGGTCCTCTGGGAGAAAAGCAGCAGGAGCAGCCTCCAACTAAGTCACACAAAAAAATGGGCTTCTTTTGATTCAGAATAGTGAGAGCAGCAGCACGATGCATGGCAAAGGGAATAGCTGAAACTCAAGAAGGAGGATGGGGAAGTTTCCTTCTGAGCTTTTGCCTTTTGGTAGAAAATGGCACAGTAGCAAGATTTCCCTTTGTGGGGGGAAACCTCAGTGGCTCACTGACTGTGAGTATCCTACCCAACACCCTTCTCTCCCTGGCCCTCTCTTTATGTGCACTTGCTTCCATAAATATCTGAAAACTGAGGGTGTGGAGAGACAGCTCCGTGAGGAGAGTCCATGACCCAAGTGGCTCACCCAGGGGACTGTTTGCCACATGACAGATCTCTTGGAGATCCTGGGGCAGTAACAATACTAGGTGTTGCAGGTTTTGGATCAAATCTTTGAATTTCTGATAGGGAGGATTTTATTTCCCAGTGTTTCAACCACAAGCTATCAGCTTCCCTGCAAAAAATTGTTCACAACTATGAAGAATCAGAGAATCACAGGATGCTTTGGGTTCAAGGGACCTTAAAGATCATCCAGTCCCTCTCCCTTTCATGGGTAAAAACACCTTCCACTATCCCAGGTTGCTCCAAGCCCTGTTCAACCTGACCTTGAACACTTCCAGGGATGGTGCAGCCACAGCTTCTCTGGGCAACCTGTGCCAGAGCCTCACCACCCACATAGCCAAGCATTTCTTTCCAATATCTAGCATTAGAAGACCATGGAGAGATTATTAGAAACATTTGTTGAAACTTATGTCTTTGAAAAGTGCAAATTATTATCCCTTAACTATAAAAAAAAAACATGTAGTGTGAATGAGACAGCCTCTCTTCCCCTAAAGAGCCATCACAAATGAAGTAGGTCTTGTGCATGCATAAAAACAGAATATATATGAGGGACTCATTTCTCCTCTGCTTCAGAGCCAAGGAATCTTTTTGTTTTTTCCCAGTACAGCCATATAGTTCCATCACACAAAACCCATCAGTTATAGTCGACCCAAAGCCACACCACAAGTCTCAAGTGCTTTACACTACTCCTTAGGGTTGGTTCTCCCAGTTGCCACATCCAGGACATGTCATTGCTCTAATTAACTGATGGGAAATCACAGCGCTGAGGGGTTAAAGTGTCTTGCCCCAATGATGCCAAGATCCAGTCGCAGAGTTGCTGGTACCACCCCTCAACATCCATTGCCTCTTTGCTGCCCACCTCTCACAAGGAGATAACCTGGGAAGATCCCCAAGGGCTTTTTGTTTTAATCATAGAGCTACACTGTGGTCTTCTAATGAAACTGAGTGCATCATTAAGTTATACAATCAAAGAATCTTTTAGGTTGGAAAAGCCTTTTAAGATCATGAAGTCCAACTGTTCCCCAGCACTGCCAAGGTCACCACTAACCCGTGTCCCCAAGTGCCACACCCACAGGGCTTTTAAATCCCTCCAGGGATGGGGACTCCAACACTGCCCCAGGCAGCCTGTGCCAAGGCTGGACAACCCTTTCCATGAAGGAATATCCAATGCAAACCTCCTCTGGTGCAACTTGAGACGCAGCTCACTATGCACTGAACCAAGTACTGTCTGTGTATAAAACAAGTGGGCTATTTATTGTAGGGACACAGCATTAAGGTTTAGAGGCTACTATTAATATTTTTCCCAGCCTGTTTTGTTACTTAAAGAAGTGAGAGATTCAGTGCGCTGGACCTCCTCGTTCCACATCAGTCCTGTGTTCCACTGCCTGCTCATCTGGTTGCCAAAATCCCTGGCACGTTTCTAATTGAGCAGGGCTGTGCACTTTCACTGTGGATCCTGCTTACACAGGGCAAGTCTGCTGGCTGCAGCTTCTGAACGGCCCCACAATGCAAATATTAATTAGGAGAATGCAATTACAGTGGTAACGCGCAGAAGGCAATGCGACGCCGTAAACTGAAAAGCTCCTACAGACACAGTCTGTCTGTGACACCTCGCATAGATAAAAATTCTTATTTAATTAGAAATATTCCCCGCATAGGAATAGCCCGTGCCTGCACCCCAGGAAGGATCCCAGCAAGGGCATTTGCAGGGGCCAACAGTGCCTGCTCAGGAGGGGAAATGGGGAAGGATGGAGCTGACCTTTTTTTTTGTTGTACTCATCTTCTGTCGCGTTGGAGGAGTCTGAATGATAGTCCCGAAGCTCCTGTTCATACATCTCCAAAAAGTTGTCATCAACCTTTCCTTTCTTGGACTTGTCACCTTTCTTCTTCTTCTTCTTGTCTTTGCTTTTTTTGCCTTTCTTCTTCTTTTTCTTTCTGCGCTCATAGTCATCTTCATCCTCACTGCTGTACTCCCTTCGCTTTTTTTTCTTCTTTTTCTTTTTCTTCACTTCCTCATCAACCTCCGAGTCCTCAGACTTTGATTTTTTCTTGGGTTTTTTCTCCTGGTTTTCATCTTCCTCATCTTCCTCAGCCACCTCTTCCACTACCTCTTCTTCCTCTTCCTCCTCCTCTTCCTCCTCTTCCATTTTGTTCTTCTCAGTCTTTTCTTTCATGTCATTGTTTTGCACCCCTACACTTTCTAACAACACTCTGGGGGTGCCTTAATCTTCTGCCACCTTTCCAGTTGCCAAAGTCCTTTGCTTGTCCTCTCCCTGCCTAGGGCTGGGCTGCCCTTATTACACAATTTCCTTCTTGCCCGCTGGCCCAGTGTAGATAATTCCCGGGTTCTCTTGTCCTGCCCAACCCACAGGTGCCAACAAATCACCACTTTCTGCCTCTTCCTGCCTTCCTGCCCTTGCTTGACTGAGGCACCTTCCTCTCTCTTCTGCCTCTCCCTGTCTTTGGGTTTTCTTCTTTTCCTTATTATTATTTATTAATTGGTCTGTGCTGAGAACTTTCTCCTTTTTTTTTTTTTTTTTTTTTTTTTTTTTTTTTTTTTTTTTTTTTTTTTTTTTTTTTTTTTTTTTTTTTTTTTTTTTTTTTTTTTTTTTTTTTTTTTCAGAGCTGCCTCAGCCTGTGCTCAGGGTCAGTTGACAATCTGGGTCTATGGTATCAGGATGTGCCAATCAAGGTTGTAGCTCCCCGGAAAATCGGTCAGATGGTGGCATGTGGTCAAGCTGCTTCTTGTCCTTCACACGCCAGCCCAGGTCGGGGGAAAACAAAGACATTCCTCCTCCTCCTCATAAAATGTAGCAGCTTCAGAAACCTCATGAAAAATTACTCAGTCCTACACAGTCATGTGGTTATAAGACAGATGGGCAGGTGAAAAAGGAGACCCACTGAGCAACCATATCTCACTGGTCTGTATTTCCTCTCCATTATTCATGGTGTCAGGATCACCTTACTGATAGCAAAGGTCTCAACTTTACTTGGTTTTGTTTGTTGTTTTTGTGTTTTGTTTTTTTTTTTCATTTGACCAGCCAGGCCAGCGACCAGAAAAGACAAACACTCCCAGAACTTGTGTCTGGAGATGTTGTGGCATTAGCAATGCACTCCTTCATCCAGTTTCTCCAGCCCATTACTGGGCTGTACCTCCAAAAATTGATAATAAATCGATAAAACAGTCAGAAGAAGACACTGAGTGTGCTTTATACAAGGTGCCCCGGTAACAACCCACCTTGGCCAACAAAATAGAAATAAAACTTAGATTAATAACAGGGCACAAGCACAAATACACCTATCTGACTGCTCCCATTGGCAAATATGGAGGAGAATAAGAGGAGGATGGGAAAAATAAATGATATATCATGGTTAGAAAGGCACCTCGTGATAAAGTGTGCCTGGCACCCCACTTGTGCCCTGGGACATCAGCATGGGGCTCCCTCGACATCCAGTAGAGGTGTTCCAGTCCCATATCCAGAGGCATATATTAGTGGGACATAGGAAGGGACGTAGGAATCTTCAACTCTCCAGCTGAACCAGCAGTGCAGTAATGGTCCAAGCCCCACCATGGTGTAAGTGCACAGCCCCAAATGCTCGACCTGGACTGGTATCCAGAGGCTCCAGCAGGCTCTTGTGTCAGATAAGGGAAGGACAAACACCACGAGATCAGATCAATCTCGGCTGCAGTCAGGAGCTGATGATTTAAAGCATGACAGAATAAGAAGAGGATAGAAGAAAAATATTACCTCTTCCCTTCAAAGGTTATGGGCTTTATCACAGGAAATTAAGTTTAATTAAAAACTGTGTATAGAAAACCATACTGAATTTCTCTGGTGTAGAACGAGGATACATAGAGCAAGAAGGGCAGTCAGCCTGGCACTAAATCCCACTAAGGGGAGAGCTGATTTATGGCTGGGCTGTAGGGTGGTGATACAGAACCTCCTGCCCCACCCATTCTGTCTGTGGGATGGCTCAGCCCACAGCTTCCTCAGATGCTAAATTAAATGTGATTTGCTTGATGGTGTGCTGCCCAGGTTAATATATCCTGAGCACTGATAAGTCAGAGGTTTCCTCCATGGTAAGTCCTTAATGTGCATGATTAAAGCTCTTCCTAGATAAATTGG
The DNA here is from genome assembly GCF_003031625.1 of Empidonax traillii. NCBI lineage: Eukaryota > Metazoa > Chordata > Aves > Passeriformes > Tyrannidae > Empidonax > Empidonax traillii. The sequence continues at coordinate 5,375,912 of NW_020955203.1, forward strand.
GGGGGGGAGAGGGGGCGGGGGCTTCCGTGATCCCATTCCATGTGATTCCCTGGAAGGAGGGGATGGCATCAGTGTTGGGTTATCAGGAACACGGGTAACAGATGTTTTGATGATCGGATGCACAGCCCAAGGAGGATGCCAACAGTGGGGGAAAAAATGGATGGAGAGCACCAGGCCAGAGGCTGCAGGGTTGGTGGGGTCTGCCCCTCCCTCCTTAGCAGGTGTTTGGCATCAGTTTTCAACAATTTAATGTGAATAATATTTTTAAAAGCACTGTATTTTCAATGGTCTCTGCTTGCTGAATGGAAATCTTTCTTTTAAGCATTGTAAAGTGGATTATGCAGGGACAGCTTCCAAGTAGGTTAAAGCACAGGTTTGGGATTAAACACCAGGATGGTTTTTCCAAGCTCTTCAAATCATAAAGAAAATAAAATAAGCACGGTATGTCCTTATGATACATTTCCCGCTTGCCAAAATCCTAGGACATCAGCACTGCAGGACCTGCACTGAGCCTGAAATACTCTGATTATTGTCAAGTCTTTATTTTCTAGAAAGCAGCAGAGAGGCAGAGGGTGCATCTCTGCATGGCACCTCTAGGAGTGAGTATGGGACTGCTGGCTTGGTGAGCACCAAGGGCACGCTGCTCCAAAGGCACTGTCCAGGCATGTGGATACTGCCAGTCCCAAGGACCTCAGGGATCCTGCAGGGATATTTGATGATGCAGCACATCTCCTCAGACAGATGCTTTGCAGCACAGTGTGTTCCTCTTACCTTTCCCCTGCCTGAGACAGCCATCAGACCACAGCAGAAGCCACAGGCATAAATATTTCATCCTAAATTTGGGAGATGGATTTAGGTGTTAGCTGCAGAGAAGCCAGCCC
>NW_020955203.1:5377409-5381180 GCF_003031625.1 Empidonax traillii
AAAAAAAAAACAAAACAAAACACGGGTTCTCTCCAAAAAACAAAGCTCATGTCTTTGTTATGCTTTCACAAGGTAAACCCTTCATCACACCGAGTCCCTGAGTGCTGCTGCTCTGAACAGCTCCAGCTCTATGCAGCAAAATGCTGACAGCACCTGAACCACAGAAGGGTTTGGGTTGGAAGGGACCTTTGAAGCTCATGTTGTTCCAAGGGGACATCTTCAGTGAGACCTTGTTACTCCAAGACCAGTCCAGCCAGGCTTTGAATGTTCTCAGGGGTGGGGCTGCCTCAGCCTTTCTGGGCAACCTGTGCCAGTGTTTCATCAGCCTCACTAGGAAAAACAAACCAAAACCTGCCTTTGACAGTAGACCTATTGGAGTAGAAGTGCCCTTTTCCTCTCCTCCACTGGGAGATTCAGTTTTAGGATTCAGTTTTAAGATGCTCATGCTGGTGCAGCCCCAGCGAGGGCTGAGACCCAACTTTATTTGCAGAAATATTGCAATTAGTGTGTCATGTGTCAGGAAGAACAGTCTGAGACACTAAAAGCACCCATGGGACTCCAGGGTAGTTCTCCTGGGGACAACCATCCCTCTGAGGTACTTCCAGCCTTACACTTCACTTTCTCCTGGTGCAGCAGAGCAGGACGTCAGGTACAAGCCAGAAATAAATCAGCTCTGACCAGTGGGCTAAAATTATGGGGGAGAAGAGACATTTGCCATGTCTTATTCAAAGTTTGCTCCACACACTTCCTTCATCTGTCGTTTTATTTTAATTAAAAAGGAATGTGCTGAGAACACTCCGGCTCGCTTTTGTTCTTTTTGTGAATAACAGCTGGGAGAAGAACAATGCAGTTTATTGGTGCATAAAGAACTACCAGGAAAGCAACCAAGCTATTGGTGAGAACCATTAGTTAAAACTGTCAACAGTATTTATATGGGTTTATACTCTTACGCCTCATTCAGCGAGAGCTTTCCCTGAGAACTCCATCCCAAAAAGGCTAAGGCCAGAACCCACCAGAGCACCATGTTCCAGGGGGAACTCTTGAATTATAACAGAGTTGGTGGAGTACAAGAGGTCAAAACCTGGCTTTTCAAGGTCCTGACTCACCTGATTCTTTTTTTTTTTCTCAGAATGTTGAAACCTGTACCCTACTTAACCTGGAATTACCCATTTTAAGTAATAATATTATTAATAATAATAATGAATACATAAATATTAGGCAATGCAGGAACACACCTTCCCTTCAGTTCATTCTCTGCTATGTCATTCCTGTTTTGCGCCTGTTACCATAAAATCCAGATGTCCATACCCACGTGCCTTTGCAACACAGCTGACATACCCCGAAGAAACATTTGTTCCAGTCTCCTTCCCAGGGCAGGTGCAGGGTAGCCTCCTGTTTCAGGAGTTATTTTTCAACACATGCTGCTCTGCACTTGTGGTTAGGGAAGCCTGTCATCCTCTTCACGCAGTCTGGGGCAATTTAAAGAAGAAGTTGTTGTCTGCATGCATGGTCTGTGTTTTGGTGCTCTCTCAGTGACCAAAAGACACGAGGGCAAAGAGGCTCACTGCCAGGGGCAGGCAGCAGGCATAGGTCAGATAGAGACAAAGCAGTTTCCCAGCTGTTTTATGAACCAGCTGTTTTACTTTGCCTCCCCTGCTGCTCCAGTGGCAGGTAAAGGTTGGGGTATAACGTAGAAAAAATGGGCAACTTTGATCTCCAACTATCAGAGCTTTGGGTGAGTTTGAAGAGCACAGTGCTCTACCCAGGGCATCTGCAACACAAGGAGCACAGCCTCAGATTTCATATTTTTTGCTGTGCGTGTATTTGCTATTAAAGCAGGCTCTACCCCCATCTCTGGATAGTTTCTTGAAAACACTCCCCGCAGCCCAGCACGTCACATACTTACAATATATGTACACACAGTCCATCTCCTTTGGAAAATAAATTTATTTAATGCCACAGGAATAAATACCAAAGGATTCCTCTAAGGGAGACATTTCCTTCCTCTGCCATGCACATGAGTGATGCACAGGATTACACCAGGCTGGGCACAGGAGGTGCTGGGGGAGCTGAGTGCCAGCGTTGCAGCACCAGTCATGACAGGTTTAATCAGACCTCACAGTGCCTACAAACAGCTTGGCTTTTCATTCAAGCCCCAGATGGCTACTCGCTACTTTTTTTTTTTTTTTTCATTTTTTTTTTCCAAGTCAAATAACAAAATCTGCATTGAAATCCCACCAGCCCAACAGCTCAGCGAGAGGCGGTTTGGCGATCCTGGGGTACGGGGACCAATCCATCTCAGGCAGGCTGGAGAGGGTTTAATATGTCCGTGGGTTTCAGTGGGAGCTCGCTGCCTTCAAGCACATGGGCATATCGGCCTCTGCTGGTAAAACGAGGTTTAGCCAAGAGAAATATTTCCTGGCGAAACGCAGTGAGGTGTTTAAGTGTCCCACAGAGAGGAGCAGCAGTCTCTGGCCCCTGGGAACCGCAGGCATCCATCAGCAGGGACATTCTTAGAGACCCTGAGGCCTTGAAACAGCAGCGACTGTAGCTATCCCAGACTCAGGATCGGGGAAACTGCTTCACTCAAGGCTGTAAGAAAAAGCCTTGAAAACGGGAATAAAGCATGAAGGCTCTTTGACAGAATTTGCTTGGGTTAAAAAATATATTTATATCTATATATTTGTATCTATCTATATATATATATATATATATATATCCCATTTCTTTAAAGAAAAGTTGATTGAAGCTAGGATCTTAAATCCATGTTGACGTAGGTGTTTGTGGGACTTTTCCCACAGTGCAGGATGAAGCCTCCCCCCACTGCCTGAACAAACAGGCATCAGAGCAAAGACCCCTCTGGCACCTCCTGGAGCAAACCTACCCCACCCAAGATGTAGTCACACGGCCAGGAAACGATACCTATCCAGCTTCAGGTGCCAGAGGAGCTGCAGGAGCACAGAACTCAGTGTAGGTTCAACAAACTGAAAAAAAGGGTAGGTTTAGATTAAATATTGGGAAGAAATTCTTTGCTGTGGCTGTCTCATCCCTGGAAGTATTCAAGGTCAAGTTGGACAGGCCTGGGGCAACCTGTTCTGGGGGGAGGTGTTCCTGCCCGTGGCAGGGGGTTGAATCAATGTGGTCTTTAAGGTCCCTCCCAACCCAAACTGTTCTATAAGTTCCCAGAGGTCTTTTCTCTGATTAGACTTTCAATAGAAATAAGGACTGTGATGCCCTCATCTGCTTCTCCCTGGAGCTGCAGTGCCTCCAGTGTGAAGGCTCCTTCCAGAACTGTAGGATCTGCTCCAGATGCCCACAGCTGGCAAGTTATAGGTGCAGCAATCCATTAAGTTTTATTCACAGCCATGAGTCATTTTAGAAGCCGTGAGTCTGGGAAAATGCATCTTAATGCTGTTAGTATAAAACTGAACCCTTGAAAGAATAAATCTGGTGAAAGAGGTGCTCTTTTTTAAATCAATTTAATACACACGGTTTAAGCACTGTGAAGAATTAATTAACAACAATTAAAAACAGATTGAACTGTGATCATGGGTGTGATTATGTGCCCTTCTAAAGTCAAGTTTCCAAGATGGCGGGCGGGCAGGCAGCCACGCGCTCGGCGAGCTCCTGCAATTGAGTGGTGGGTGTTGAGGGACCCGCTCCAGCTGCCGTGCCTCGTCGCTGCCCTGCATGCACGGGAGATGCTGCTGCGCCGATCTGTATAGTCGACCTCGTGGAGAAGCCGTCGGGAGCTCTGTCTCGACGTCGGAG
>NW_020955203.1:5386879-5402975 GCF_003031625.1 Empidonax traillii
TGCTGCTTTCGAGAACACACGCAGGATCACTCTCGAGGAGAAAAGACAACGCAGAAAGAATCGCGTCTTGTCAATATCACCTGGAGAGTCTTTCTGCTGTACGTTCTGCAACCGGACTTGTCTATCTCGCATTGGCCTTTTTAGCCATCAGCGTGCTTGTAGCAAGCGTGGGTAGAGCCCCTCTCAAATCTTCGTTCGCGAAGCCTAGCCATGATGACTGACAAAGTCAAGCTGAGCCTACATGTACCCAGCAAATACAAGCTCAAAAAAATATCTCTATTTGCAGCTTTTTGCATAAAAAGAGGGGTCCTAATGCTGAAAAGTAAAACTCTGTCACCAAAGAAGTTGTGCAAGAGGGGTTAGAGCAGAATGTAATCCAAACTCTCTTCAAGGGAGTTTATCAACATGAAAAAAAATTATAAAAGGACTTATTACATTTTCATCTGCGTCTCCAGCTGCTTTTAGGAAAGCGATAAGAAAGTAAGACCCGCAGAGATCAGGAGTTTCAAGTGTACAAGGTACAACTCCAACGCTTGAGGGACTCAACTATCAGCTAAACAGTTTAAAGGACATTATTTCTATTTAAACCAGCTGTGCAGGCAGCCCTAGCTAAGGCATTAGCTACAATTACTGGTATTGCACCTGGTTTCCTGTTGAAGAGACTTTTTCCTTAAAGACTAACAGTTAGAGTCATGCTGATTTCAAGAGAAAGAGAGATTCAGCCCCAAGACTACAATTCATCTTTTCCTTTTGGTCATAATGTATATTTGGCCAACCACTAGAAGTGGGAAGAGGGTTTCTGAGAACTGGCCACTTCTGTACCAAGTGCTGAACATCCCACTGATGAGTCTCCTTCCTCACCTTGAGCAGGGTTATTTTAAGTATCCTCCAGAACAGATCAACCTAACTCCTTGCATCCTAAAACTTTCTGTTGTGCCTGTTCTGCCAGAGGACTAAAAGAAAAAATCCAGTGTTTCTTAAAAAGGCTGTGACTCACATCAGCTTTAAGTATTTCAAAAGGACACTGTTCTTTCCCCACAATGAAGAACACCACAGATCTTAATGAGAGGCAGCAGCAGAAGTGACTAGGCAGCAGGGACATGGGGAAGCACGTCAGCAGGGGTGAAGAACCCAAAGAGTTTGGTTCTTCAAGGTGTTGAGCACGGTGAGATTTAAAAAGCTGACGTTCCTGGAACCAAATGATGCTCAAAGCACCATGTGAGTCAGAGCAGGTCTGAGCCACCCCAAGGGCTTTGCTCCTGTTCCAGGGACAATCAGCATGTCACTGCTGCTGGCAGTCAGGTGGCTGCTCCTCCGTGCAGAGCACCAGCACCACTCTGTCCACAGCCCAAGGAACCACCCACAGCACCAGGTCCTGCTCAGCTTCTCCTTTGCCAAGGCATCGGGACAGCTCAGAATTGGGAATTTGTACCCATATCAAGTCAGTCCATACCACCCTGTCAAACAGTGGAGGCCAGGCAGTATCCCAGCCCAATATTCCCAACACCTCAAGTCTCCCCCTTCTCGCTCCAGTACCATCTTTAGCAAATACAGATGGACACAGCTATCCCAGCAACCACTGCCCCAGCCTGAATCTTCTTCCTGCCTACCTGAAGGCATTTTTCTTCAGCCAGAAGAATGTTCAAAGCCATCCCTGACCCCCAAAATGTGTGGTTTTCACACCTCTCCCCAGGCTGGGTTAACAGCCCCGCATACATCCATGTGCAGGGCTGCCACTTCCACTGGGGAGAGGAGATCTGATGGGAAAAAAGCCGGAGGGGATGTCAGGTCCACATTTTCCTGGTAATTCCTACCAAAGGACCAGGCTGCCTTTCCATCCATCTTCCCACTTCATCATGAGCAGCACACCTTTGGCTACACTGATCCATCCACCTGCAGAGGTAATAATCCCTTCCATTAGCCTGAGTGCTCTTGGGACTAGATCTTCCCCCCCCCCCCCAAAAAAAAAAAAGTGCTATAAAACAAGTTAGGAGCCGAAGGGCATGTTTAGTGAGCACCCATGTGGACGAGTCTTCTGCAAATTGACCGACCTGCTCCCACCTGTGCACTCTGCTGACAGGCAGACAGGGAAAGAGATTCTCCCTTGGATTAAGAATAAATACACATCCTCCTTTGAAAAGCATATTAATTAATGGCTTTCATTAGGGAGGTAGCCAGGAAACTGGGTAATTTAATTTCTCAGGTACACAATGTCAGGAAAGATAATGGGCCAAACGCCAGTGCTGCCAACAAGGTGAAACCTCTTTCGTTTATTATCTGAGAGGTGGGGAAGTCAAGCATGAACGTCAGGGTGTCACTAGAGAAACCAGATACACTAAGCAAGTACTAAATTATCCAAATGAGTTCATTATATCTATTGCTGTCACACACCACCTGAGGGAGATGAGAAAGCTCTCCCAGCACACCAGAGGTGCCACGGGCCAGTGCTCTCCTGCACGTGAGAAGCTTTGCTGGTTGGGGAACCACACAGGAGAGACAAAAATTTTAGAAGAGAAGAAGAAAAACCTACCAGACAGAAATTTGCTACGGGAAGTAACGAGCACACCCTCGCATGAGAAGTGCACCTGGCTCTGGGGTCCTCAGCATGGTAAAGACGTGAACCTCTTGTAGCAAACTCAGGAGAAGCCACAAAAATTCTCTGTTGTGGTGGATTACCCAATCCCTAGAAACAGACAGAGCCAGGCTGGATGGGGCTCTGAGCAGCCTGGTCTAGTGGAGGGTGACCCTGCCCTTGGCAGAGGGTTAGAACAGGATGAGCTTGAAGGTCCCTTCCAAAACAAACCGTTCTAGAATCTGGGGTTTTTTTGGGAAAATAGTGGAAGAATTGGGCCAGATTACTTTCTTGCCACCGTCTACATTAAGAGTGATGGAAACAATCAATCTTAGTCACTTTGCTGCGCGTGTTTGCTTTTCGTCAAACATATTTAAGGACAAAACAATCCTCACAGCAAATAGTCAAGCCCAAAAGCTTTGCCACCCTATGAACGGGTAATTTCAGGCTTGGGGAAGGTAATGAATTTATTACAGCACTTGCCCAGGCTGATTTAGCAAAGCAGGGATAGAAATATGGCGAAGGAGTCCCATCTCACTCCCTTCCTTGGCGTGAGCATTGGCCGTTTGCACCACTGGCTGATGAAGCCTTTCCTTTCCGGGGACCAGGCATGTAACCCCAAAGCACCAGTGCCAGAGGAGGGAGGCACCTTGACAAGGCAAGAAGGCTTGTTTTGACTTAGCAAGGCATGGTCTTAGCTCCAGGAATGCTTTATGGTAAGAGATTTTTTTTTTCTTTTTAATAACATTTATTTTAAAGTACAAACAGAAATGGTTGGTCTAGGACATAAGACCCTGAAGAGACTTGAGGCTCTGGGGGAGAAGAAAAAAATCCATCCCCATTCCCAACTTTAGATGGTCTAAGACTATTATACGTGTAACCATCTCCTGGTTCCCAGACCATCCTGAGGAATCCCAGATGATGCTCTCACAACGCTTTCAGCAGACCTTGTTGTGGTCAGGGGAAATGAGGCTGCCTCAAAGCAAGCAAGTACAGGGCAGTTTCCCTTCCTTTTCCATCCCTGAAGAAATGTAAACATACTTTTTTCCCCCCCCTCCCTTAATGATAAGCCATGTCAGTACATTGATTTCTGTGACTGACATCATTGCAGTGCACCACTAAATTCTCCTAATTCATGAGAAGCACTGTAGTACAACACTATATCCAACCTGGGAAATCTATTCTTTCCTTTAGGACAGGTTTGAAATTACTTTTGGATGTACCTAACCCCTTCAAAATTGGAATTTTAGCAATTTCACTGAAACTCTGTTTGGTTTTTCTGTTCAGAAAGAGAAACCTTTTCCAACCCATACCTCCGAGGGAAAGCATTCCCGCTATTTGAAACAGCATTAAGATTTAATACAAACAGCACAGTAATTTAGCCTTTTAAAATTCAATAATGGCTCCTCTGATTTGACACACAGTAAAACTGATTGCAAAACTACCATTAAGTTCAGTGATTTGGCTTTGAGCTTCCTCACAAATTCAAAATTACAACCAAATCATACAACATCATTTATTATGATGTAAGCTGTTATACAGTAAATTAAAATCAAAGCTAACATATATTTCTACAGCTCTGTTTATTTAGAAGTTACACAACTAAAGAACACCATTTTAATTTTTTTTTTTTATTTAAACATATGGACAGGCTACTAAATCTAAGTACATTTAGTATTTAATGCAAGCAGTGAATCATAGAGTCATTAACGTTGGAAAAGCCTCCAAGATCACTGAGCCCCAACCATTAAACAGTATGATCCCAATGAGAATTTTTTTCTACCAGTGAAGCCAATACCACTGTTGGCACTCCATAGGAGGAACAGCATTTCAGATCTGCATGTCAGAGACCAGGGAAGCAGCAATGATTCAGGCCTGTGGTACTCAGCTGGTTGTTGAATTTGGGGGCATTTGCAGCAAATGTGCAAATTCTCTAAGCTACCTTTGAGTAGTTTGGTTAAAGAGAAGGATCTAACTCAATAACTCCAGAAGGGCCCAAACACTCAGCTCTCCTGTCCTGGGAGGTGGAGAAGCTGCCTGGCCCAGCTGCACCCATGCACATCCTCAGGCAGAAATTTCCTGGCAGCAATGCCCAGACACACCTGTGTTCTGCACCTGAAGTACTTTCTGTGCCTGCAGAAGCTGTTTTAGCTTTCAAGACAGTCATTAGCAACGTATCCAGTACCAGAGAAGCCTCTTCATACTCTGTTCCCAGATAATAGGGAGAAAATTGTCTTCATTTGTAATTCCATAGTTGCTCTGCAGTGACATTAGTGGTTCCAGCTGAGACTGAGTCCCTGCTGTGCTGAATGCTGCAGAAACCACATGGAGAGGGAAAGTCCTCGCTCCAAAGGATCTGTATAGACAGAGCTGATAGGAAAAGGGCAGGAGCAGGTCACCACAGCCAAGCTATGGACAACTCCTGACTCCTTTATCTGTCCTGCTAATCCTAAATCCTCATCAATGAATCACTAGCAACAACCCCCATATATACCAAACCCGCGAAGTTTTGGGTGTTGAGCAAAATACACCAGCCACTGATTAACCACAGCTGAAAATACTGTGCATTACAGCTCAGAGAAGTGGGAGAGCTAAGAACAGATGCAGAACTACTGGGATTTTATTTCCTTTTAAAAGAAAAAATAAAATAAAAGCTTTGTTTTTGCAATCCTGTAAAAACATTACGTTCTCTTCATCTTTTCCCCCTTTCAAACACTAATCAACCCCAGAAAGCTTCCAACGCAGGCAAAGGCAGAATTTCCAGGACCTGATATTAGGAAGGAACCAAAGAAAACCTTCTGCAGTTCTTTTACAGACTGGAAATATTATCATTCCTACAAGCCCCATCCAAACTCTGACATGGGATTTGAAGTGGTACCTGTGAGTCTGTGTAAACACACGTGGGCTGAATGGGTTTATTTCTCTCTTTACGCACATCAAATCTCTGAGTCACCCTGGTACCATTGTCTACCTCTCATAAATACCATCCCCGTCCTCCCAGTGCTCCTTATCTTGAAAAAGTATTAAGTCTTTGCAGCACACAGACATAAAGGAGTACTGAAAGTCAACTTCTGGCCAAACTTTCTTCTTTCAGGTATTTTTTCACCTCCATTCTTGTATCAGCGATAAAATTATCACCACCATTTTTTTTTTTTTTTCCCTAGGAGAATTAGTTTAGAAGACTTCTGCCAAAGAGGATTAGAGACGTTGTTACAAGCTGCCAAGAAACAAGAGTGCAAGTGTATATACGTGTGTCTGGGAAAGGATAAAAGTAGAATAATTGCAGCTGAACTTGCCTAGATAACAGCAAATAAATACAAAACTTTTCTGTTAAGCTGACATAAAAAAATAAATAGAAAAGCTGTCAGAGTTACAGGGATCCAGACCTAACCCAAGAAATAGCAATACTCTTATCTGTCTGTGCCATGGATTTACTCTCACGCTGTCAGACTTGATCTAGTTATTTCCAGCAGGACTCACTGCTTCCTACTCCTTATCTGAGCACAGCTGTAAGTAGCTGTACACATGCAAATAAGTTTCCTCAAAAATGCACCACGCCAGCTCCTTCCCCAGGTATCCTCAGTTCCCTTCCCAAGTATCCTTGGTGCTATTTGTTCGTAGGTGACTCCAACACAGCTGTGCAGAGGCTCTCCCTCCTGCAACAGTGGGCAAGAAGCAAATGCTCGGGTCACAGAATCACAGAATGGTTTGGATTGGAAGGGACCTTAAGGATTATATTATTCCAAGCCCCTGCCGTGGGCAGGGGCACCTTCCACTAGCCCAGGTTGCTCCAAGCCCTGTCCAACCTGGCCTTGAACACTTCCAGGGATGGGGCAGCCACAGCTTCTCTGGGCAATCTGTGCCAGGTGTTTCAGCACTTCAAGACAAGACCTGCTTTGGCCACCTGGCTGCTGGCAAAACGACCGACAAATTCTGTTACAGCACAGGCAAAGAACAAACCAAGTTTAACACCTATTTGCACTAACACTTCCCATGGATTGGGAACAGTTGGATTTTAGTCTGGTGATTCCAGGTCCTACTGCTCATACTGAGACTGGTCAGACTGGATATTAACACTTACACCCGTAGCTGAATGCTGGGGCTTTAAAAAAGCAAAGCTTCCAGTACTGGAAAGTTCAACACAGTTACAATAAGAGTTCTCCATCTCCCATGGAAATTATCTCTCATGTCTGAATTCAGGCTCCTTCAACATCTTTTGTACTGACACCTTCCACCCTGAAGCAGGACTGACTTTGGGTGCCCAGGTAGGCACTGGCACACAAAGTCCGTGCTGAGATAAACTAAGGTGCTTGACTTTTCCATTTTCAGGCCAATTTCTGAGCCTTTCACTATTCTTATTTGAACTCTATTTCCACATGGACACTTACCACTGCAGTAAGAGTTCATGGTCAACTCTCTTTCACACTTGTGGACTTGTTTCACATCACTGCATGTACTGATAGATCAGCAGAGATATTTTTTTTTTATTTTGTAATATTAAGATCTTAATTGAAGATTAAGAGCCAAAATCACCTGATAGAGTATGACTCAAACCCCAGCACACTCAAAAAATAAGTAGGTAAACCTGAGAAGGTTTAGCACCAGCCCTGGAATACTTTGCACACAGAATCGTTTAGTCTGGAAAAGCCCTTTGAGACCATCGAGTCCAACCATTCCCCAGCACTAACCCATGTCTCCAAGTGCCACATCCACATGGCTTCTAAATCCCTCCAGGGACAGGGACTCCACCACTGCCCTGGGCAGCCTGTGGCAGGACCTGATAGCCCTTCTGATGAATAAATTTTTCCTAATATCCATTCTAAACCGCCTCTGGTGCAACTTGAGGCCATTTCCTCTTGTCCTGTCAGTTGTCACCTGGAAGAAGGGACTGAGCCCCCACCTGGGTACAACCTCCTTTCCTCCAGACTAAACATGTCCCCTCTACTCTATGTTGTAGCACAGGCACCAAGAAGCAAACAGATGATGATTTTTTTCGCACTGCTAGCTTTGAAATTAGATTTCTGAAATTGCATGTTTCAAGGTGAACCCTCAATATCCACCTAAACGATCATAAATAAGCACTGTGATTCCACACTGCTGAACTCCAAAGCAAAGAGGAGAATGACAGTCATCTTCCCACATGCTAAGAGAAAAGGACAACATGACAGGAGCGGAGAGACCTTGGATAATGTGCATATATATATGCACACATACACACACACACAGAGCCAACAAGCAGCTGAGGCCCTGGCACAAATAGAAAGGATGTTGTAACACAGCCCAGCCAGCACTGCCTTTGCAATGGGCTACAGCACATGAAGGACATGAAATATAAAAGCAATTGCACAATATCAAACAGATGAAATAACCTGCCACTATATATATATATATATATATATATATATATATATATATATACATATATTTTCACATAAAGGGCACCTTTGCAAGAGGAGGTGAAAAGGGAAATGTCATTACTGTGTGTCTGTGATCTGGGAGTCATAAGTGCTTGAGAGCCGAGTCACAAATTCCGTTCAGATCTCTGCAGAGAAAGCATTTGTGAAATTCCTTTTATTCCCTTAACAAAGAAATTGCACAATGCCAAAATTTCCAAATCTCATTGCACTACAACAAGACATGTTTTGTGCTGTTTTCACCAGGCCTAGATAAGTGCAGCTCACATCCTCTCATCCTGCCATCAGCAGCTCTGGTTCCCAGCTTTAGCATCTCAGGGGTGGCTTTCTGTGACTTGGCTTGAGACTTATTCTCATCAAGCCATCAAAATAATTACCTCCTTCACTGTAACACTGTCAGCAGCCTCACTGGAGCCAGCACATACCAAACTAAGCAGCCCTTTAAGTGTTAGAGCAGATAAAGTTCACTGCTGCCTCCTGTGTGGGGAGGGTGATGCTCTTTGCAGCACATAATGGTGTTGGATATAGAACCAGGCAATAGTTTGGGTTGGAAGGGACCCTTAAAGGTCATCTAATCCAACTCTCCTGGAATGAGCAGGGACATCTTCAACAGGTATGATATGCTATGTCTAGATAATGATATATAACTATAACTAGATAATGCAGCCAGTTAATGCATTTAGCTGTTTAACCCTGTTTAATTTTTTTTCCTCCTTTGTGGAAATTCTTTATGTCAGAAGGTTTTCTGTGAAACTTCCTCACACATCCCTTGACTGACGTTTTCTTTGGACAGAGGCCACCAGTGCCTGCTGGTGTCATTGGAAGAGCAGCCTGTGCACTCCTGAGGGCCTCTTGGCAGAGCTGAGTTAAGCTCCCCCTTCTTATGCCTTATCACAACAGGGAACAGTCTTCAAGACACTTAACATCCACCAGAAAATCCCTGCCTTGGAGGTCAGTGATTAGGACCATGCATCACTAGGCCTCCTCCATCCCCCTCTTGGGCTCAGTCCAGCAACACACCCAAGATGGGCTTAAAATTAAACCTCAGACCCCAGGGCCCAAAGCAGGGGCTTCTGTGACGGTGTTAAAGCTGTTCAAAGAGCAGGGCATTGCTCCAAAATTCAACTGTACATTTCCTCCAACACGCAGAAAACAAATCATGCATGTGTTCGAAGGACTCACATTTTGTCACGTGATTCTACAAAGCAGAATGATTAAAATATATAGTTAATAAAGATCCTGTGAAAGCATAATTCTTTTTGGGCTTTCAACAAGTTTTACCAGCACACCATTTCATATGAAAATAAAAAGAAATAAAGCAGAGAAACCACAAATATTTCCTCACCCTCTAGCATTTTGCTGTAAAGATTTTCAACAAAGCCTAACCCTCATTGCCAGGGTCAGAGCAGTGAATGGTTTGGTTTGGAAAAGACCTTTAAGAATCATCTAGTCAAACCCCACAAATCTTCAAGTCTGCATCAGTCTGCATTATTTCATTTAAAATATTAATAAACCTCCTGTCTCATACTGCAGCAGTCTAACCTATGCACCCCCCTCCCCCAATCATATGGATTTGGAGAAGCTTATTATAATCATAAGCTACCAAATCATCGTTTAAGTTTTTAGTTCCTCATTATTAACTTATGTAAATTCAGCTCCTTTGAGGGTGAAGCTGTGGCAGGGAGTGAACAGGGCACTCCATTACTCTTAACCCCAATTTATGCGTATTCTTACAGGCATCTTCCACCTCTGCTAAAGAGCAGCACTAATTCTTGATGTTACCTGTCTTCTGCTGCAGAGGATAATGTGATAAGACTTTTTTAAAAAAAAAATAAATATTGCTAGTTTAGTTTTTTTTTTTACCTGTTTGCAAAACAGTAGTATCAGGCTCAAAGTAAACAGAAGCTGCTCAAAACCTTTTATCTGCATTTTTAACTATTGTCTCTTTACAGAGGTAGAAGATTCTTAAGGCAATTATTTTTTTCCTCTCTAACTACAGCAGAAAAAAAAATAATAAAAAAAAAGGTCACAGTATAACACACTATAACTTTTGGTTGTAACTCAACATTGTTGGGCTCACTTTCTGCATACAGATTTTGGGGTATAAAAGACAGAAGAGTGAAAACCATTACCCAAGCACACCCACCAGCAGAATGGAGCCTCTTCCCCAGCCCCATGGTGCCTGTTCTTGTTCTGGAGGTGCCCTGTTCTCCAGCTCCCAGCTGCAGATTGCTGAATAAAGCCACCTAAGGGAGAAAAGGTTCTTCCCGAGGTCTTGGGTGCCCTCAGCAGAGGAACTCAACCAGGAGGGGAGTCGGGGTATTTACCTGCCAAAGGGAGTCAGCTGAGAGCCCTGACAGAGTTAATGAGGGCTTTAAAAAAATACGAAGCAAGTAAGGACCTATCGGCCTCTGAGAGATGGTGGGAAGGTGACAACAGAGTGATGACAAAATAATAATAATTTAAGAAAATAGCTAACTGCCCACTAATAAGATTTTCTGCTGTTGCAGGTGCACCTCTAATTTCCTTCCTCCCATTTCACTAACTTTGTTTTTCTTTGTGTGCCATTTTATCTTTTCTACAGAGGAGGAAAAAAACTTACAGTTTCTGACTTTCAACATCAAAGAGCAGTAAAATCCTCTTCTCAAGGCACAGACCAGGTTTGCTTGATGAAGTATATCCTATACAATTGAGAGCATTCAGTCCTGAGGATAAATAGACCTTACCATATTTTTGTGCTTTTCAGTGTTCAGACCTGAGCACAAATTCCCTCTTTGCCAAGCTCTTTCTTCCTGGAAAAGGGAACAAAGGATGACTGGGGAGAGCTGTACACGAGGTCCAGCTTGACCTGCACTTGACCAAAGGACAGGTGCTTTGCAATGGGAACAAAATCAGGTCAGTGCAGGACTCCCAGGAAAATGTGATGCAGAAACCCTGCACTGAGGACACCATCTGCTGTTCTTCCTCAGGTCACAACTCACCAGATGCACTTTCTTTTGTAGAACAAATAGTTTTTCACTGTAATTATAATGCAGCATAATTACAGAGCTGGCTTAGTCTGGATCCGTCTGCCAGCAAAGTGATATTTCACAAAGCCTCTTTGAAAGAGCAACTTTTAAGGCCTAGTACTGAACTTTGAAGGTGTTAAACTTATCAGCCCTGTCACAGGGTGCTATAGGGGTGTTGGGAGGGCCTCAGGGTGCTCAAGCCCTATCTGGGCTGTCACTGCCAATCCAAAACACAGCATGGACCAGCGGGTTCCCGCTAGGCATGTCCACCCTGTAGCACACCATTCCTCAGAGAAATAACTGAATTTATGCCTTGTTTCAGTTTACATGCCCCAGTTTTCCATGCCTGTGTGTATGTGAGCATGTCCAGTAAAGCACATTGCATTACTGGCTTTTGAAAAATCAAAAACACAGACCTTGAAATAAATAATGGAGCCAGTTAGTGAACTCAACGGCTTCAAAGAGCTAAAGGAACAAAGTATTGGAAACTTTTTGTGTCAGAGGTTCAAAACCTATTGTTTCAAATATGAGTAATAATTTAAGGGCGTGATGGGAGGCATACTGCAAGAGTCAGTCTGAGTAAGACTTCGGAGTTCAAAAATAATAAGATATATTGCAACACGGATTTTCTGAACAGAGAGAACCAACATAAATTCATTCTCTGATTACTGACTATTTCTTAAAAAATGAAAATGTGCCAGCTCTCTTATATTTTCAGGTTAGTCTGTCATGAAGTGGAAAATAACTTAATTCTGGTGCTGAAGGTGTGGACTGATTCAAATGTTGGGTGGGGAAGAAGAGGCAGAGGGGTTTGCTGAAAGGAGAATAAATGAGCCAGAGCTTATCAAGTAGAAACCCAGCAAGTGTGTGGGTGAATAAAAGATGTGGACTTAATTAAAAAAACCGCCACCACCAACAACAGGAATAATCAATATGAAGAAAAAGGTCTTTTCATTCCTTCAGGTGCAAATATGCTCCAAGCATATGGAGCAGCTTCAAGCACATGAGACCAGCTCCCAGTACCAGCCTGCCCACCTCATCCATCTGATCCTGGATTTCCTATCTGGCAGCTGACCAGTGGGTTGGGTTGTGCTGTTGTTCTTTTTTTAAGTGTTTTTCATATCATTCTCATTGACCGTGGTATGAGAGGGAAAAAAAATGGTACTCGGGTGCTGCATTAACGTCCTCATTGAGCAATAAAATCTGTGCTTGTGAAATTTTTAGATTTTTTTAAATGTGGCTCATTTGACATCCCTTTGGCCTGGCAACACTTACCCCTCCTGGGTGTATATGCAACACCAGAAAAAACTCCCCAAAAAGACAGAAAAGTGGAAAACCAGGCAGACTGCCCTTGTCCAAATCAGGCAGAGGCAATTGGTGGGGTGAAGATGATGTCTCATCACACAAGCAGGGAGGCCATTGCCAACCTGAGCTGCTGAGTTCAGCAAAGAGCAGAACAACCACCCCCCTCATTTACAGAGAGCTCCCACCTAAACCCAGTGCAGGTGACTGGCTTGGGGATAACACCTGAGATATTTTGGCATTAAAGCCAGACTTTCTGCATGGCTGTGTGAGGGAATGACCACAGGGAGGCAAGTGTCTGCCTGCACAGCCGGGATGGGTGTCCCAGCACCACACTGATGGGCACCCCTCCCTGCTGTGAGAGGGTTCTGACATCCCAAACTGTCTCACATGCAGCCAAAATCGTGCTTTTTTGAGCAGTCTCCATCCAGCATGAGCGTCAGTGGGCTCATGCCATAATCAAACACTCAGATGGTGATAGAGGTGATAGCCCTTGGGTGCCTTAGGCCTCCATGATTAGGACAGGTGGAGATATGGAATGGGTAAGGATGTGGCCTTGGAAAGGAAAAGGCAGGGACAACAAGCTTAGAGAAAGGAAAACAATGCACAGGTAGTGAACACCATCACCTCGAACATACACATGGCAAATTATAAACAACGTCTGGGAATGTCTCTGCATGGCACTCCACTGCTTTTCTTCCCTGGACTGTTCTTTGCCCAGGCTGACTACGTTGATATTTTGAGTTGGCTTTTAAACCAGCAAAGCTCTCACACTCCCCTCAGCCCATTCCAGTTTGTAACTTCACTTTGAAGAAAATCAGACTAATCTGAAATCCCACACTAACAGTTTCCTTCAGGGTGGTATTTTTACGTATATGATTTCTGGACTGTGGTTTGTAAAGGTATTAATCAACTGTAGTGAAGGTTTGAAGACTTATGTTGTCCCAGTCACTGTTACCCCAAACATCTCTGGTGTGCATGTCTTGCTCTGTTTTCCCTTCAAGCCCCTCTCCCTTGGAAACCCTTGCGACATATTTCTGTGTAATAAATAAAGCAGCAACATTAATAGTTAATTGTTAAGTACTTATTAACCACCTATCAAGATATGGCAATAAAGTAAATTAATACTCCAGGGTCTTGATTTGAATCTCACTTACATTGGTGTTCCAGCACTAAAACTATTGGTTTCACTTGGGTCATTTACAGACGAATAATGGAGATTAGCCTGACCTTGTGTTGCTCCAATAAATACATTACAGCAACAACAGATCTGGAGTCAGAAGGAGTTTGCAACAGTAGCATGGTGTAAATAATACATGGATATTAGAAAAGCAATTAGGTCCCAATATCAGAGCCCATATCACGGGCGCAAACTGCTCTGCAACACAAGCTGGCTCTGTGGGGATGAGTGCCCTTCCTAAATTACAGCCTTACGGATCAACTGGATATTCAACTGGTTTTGGAATTATGGAAATCAGCAGACAGCTCCAAGCTGAAGGGCCAGCAGGTTTTTATTTTATTTTTTTTTTTTAAACAGGTCTCTTTAAGGACATGAGTTCATCTTTCAGGGGAAACTTTGGCCTTGGACAGGTCAAGGATGATGTCTCTGCTTAGCTCTGGTCCCTCCTGGCAGGGAGAAGAAAGGCAGGATGAGGCACTCAGGAGAACTGCAGTCAGTCTGATGCCATTTGGGGAGAACAAAACCGGTACCTGGTTTAAACTGGTAAATCTAGGGGGGGCATTTCTAAACACATGGCCTTGGCAAGGAGCTCGCATGTAGGGTCTGTGCTGGACATGCCTAAAATTAGGAGAGATTCATGTCATGCTAAGTATTGTTGCTTTGAATTTGCAGGAGGTACAGTCTCAACCTTTCCCTGTCTCTGCTTTTCCGTCTGTGAACTGAGAGTCTGAACAATATACAGCTGAGTTCATTAATGCTCCTCAGGCTGCTGGAAATCAATGGCCAAAGAGACGAGTTCTCACCTCTGCATTTGTCTGGGTCTCATCACCCTGGGATTGTGTTTAAAATGTCCAACAAGGAATATCTCGACCTCAGCTTTAGAAAAAGCCAGGCTGAGCTCTCTACTCAGCAGAAAGCTCATTTTTCACTCAAAAATGATGAAATTTAACACTCTGAGATGAACCACATTCCGTTTTCTGGCACAAAGAGTATGATTGGACTTAAAAAGAGACAATCAAGGCTAACAGCTCAAACAGACCCATCTAAGTCTGTGTGAATTGTGGATGGATTACTGTGAGCCTTTAACATATAGCTGTCCTTCATAGCAAGCTGCTTTAAATAGCCACCAACACGGTATAAAATGATACAATACAGAAAGAAATAGTTTAATCAAAGTAGTCTTACTTAGGATAAGGGAGTGGGGCCAAACTATTTTAATATCTTCTTTGATTGCTCAGTGAATGCACCTTGTTTGCTTTTCCTGCTCATTGTGAGTACAGAATTAAAAATCAGAAGGCTAATAGATGAAAAAGATGTTAAGGCAGAGATTAATTACTCCCCAGAAATTAAATCTTTTGCTCTTGCTGCTACAAACTTTGCTAATCAGAAAAATACATTTTTCAAGCAGCAGCTTAGCAATACTTACCAAAGATTCGCACTATGGGTGATCAGAAACACTCAGCACAGGATCTGGAAACGAGCTGTGCCATGAGGATACACAGTTGGTGAGAGTTCAGTGCATTAAAGACCCTGCTGAGGACAGTCAGCATCTGGTGAGCTGGTGGAAAACTGGCCCAAAAACTTTAATTATCAGAGCCTATAGAGATGCAAATGCATGTTACTTTTCCAGGAGAATCACGGAGTTACATTTGTACTTTCCTGATCAGCCTCCTCTCTGTCACAAAGTTTAGCACCAGCCTGGCAAAGTCCCTGCTTATCCACTGGGATAATAAAATGTTAACAGAGCAGCTATTGGGCTGAGGATTT
The DNA here is from genome assembly GCF_003031625.1 of Empidonax traillii. Classification (NCBI taxonomy): domain Eukaryota; kingdom Metazoa; phylum Chordata; class Aves; order Passeriformes; family Tyrannidae; genus Empidonax; species Empidonax traillii. The sequence goes on from NW_020955203.1 coordinate 5,402,123, forward strand.
GGAGTAGATAGTGCCTGCTGATATGATTTCTTACAGAACAGGTTGTGTAAGTGCCCAGTGGGTGTCTGTCAGTCTCTCCTTTCTGCCTCCCAGCTCCTGTCCTAAATTTCATTCAAGGCAGGGAGCAAGTCTCAAACTAACAGAGGGTGGGGTTAGATGGGATATTGGGAAGGAATTCTTGCCTGTGAGGGTGGGGAGGCCCTGGCACAGGTTTCTCAGATAAGCCATGGCTGCCTCTGGATCCCTGGAAGTGTCCAAGGCCAGGTTGGATGGGGCTTGGAGCAAGCTGGACTAGTGGAAGGTGTCCCTGCCCATGGCAGGGGGTGAAATGAGATGGTCTTTAGGGTCCCTTGAACCCAAGCACTCTGTGATTCTGTGACATTTACGAACCAATATGTTACTGTCTTAAGTAGCGCTGCCACAGCTAATCCTGAAGCAATGGATGGAATGGAATTCCCTCCCAGAGACATGGTTATCCTTTCTCCAAAATATTTTGGCTTTGACCAGTTTTATCTACAGGATACTTGGACTATCAGAGCCAGAGAGGGAAAAGGAGAACACCTCTGGTTGCAAGTTCAGGGTGCACTAGTTCTGCACAAGGAACTGATACTCCGTGAAGGAGAAAGAGAAATATATGATGGTGGTTAATTCTCATTCTCACCACCACTCAAAAGGAGTCTATTCTATCCTTTTCCACATAGGGAGATACTGAATTCCATCACTATTTCAAACCTTTCCCAAGTTTTGCCACTTGAAGTTTCTGAGATGTGATTAAGGAGACAAACCTGAAACAAACAAACATTAAAAAAAAAAAAAAAAAAAAAAAAAAAAAAAAAAAAAAAAAAAAAAAAAA
>NW_020955203.1:5403065-5447294 GCF_003031625.1 Empidonax traillii
CTGTGCCACATGCTCATGGAAACATCCAAAGAGCAGGGCACTGGGGACTTTTGTTTTATCGCCTGGCAGCTTCCAGATTGAGCAGCAAAGATGGCAAATTATTTGCAAAATTATCAGTAACTCAGCACTTCTCAAGGGAAACAGCATGCTTAGAAACATGGCTGTAGCCAAGATTAACTTCCACTGTCTGAGAGCCATTTGCCTGCCTGACCTGACTGCAGCCCACAGCTCCATCAGGTGCTGCTGAGCAAACAGAGAGTGAGATGAAAACGCTGAAGCTCCAGGCATCAGCTCAGATATCTCCACAGCATTTCGTTCACCTTGTATGGGAGAAGGATGAACTTTACTTGGGAGAAGGATGAGCTTCACTTTGCAAAATTGGACTCCAAGCCCAGCAAGGCAAGAAAGGGCTGCTAAAAACCGACAGCGGGATGGTCCTGGTTGTCAGTACAGCTGACAAGATCTACTCCTCCCCAGAAATAAGCAAATGACACCCTGAGAAAGAAAAACAGTGGATTTTAGCCCTTATTGTTTCTAAAGGTGCAGTAATATTGGCAGAAAGCTCATTTTTGTTGATGAATTTTGTCGTGCTCTGTCAGAACAGTTAACCCTGCTGACCCAGCAGCACACCTTGCATCTGGAAGACCCATAATGTATCATCATGTCTGTAGGTCTCAAAAGACATACCTGGAAGTCAGTGGGATTCTAAGAGTCCCTTGTCCCTCCCCTGCAGGACTAGATATCACACAGCAAGGACCCCCAACACAGAGGTTATGTTGTTGTCCCTGAGGTCTACAGAGACACCAAGCTTCTACATCCCACCTTTACCAAAAAACTCATTCTCCCTGAACTTGCTACCTCAATAGTTTTCAGGTGTAGAAAAAAAGAGTGATGTTTCTTAATGGATTTAAATGCTTTATGCCTTTAGCCAGACTCACCAGGATGACTAAAAGATGACTGAAACCACAGAGCAAGAAAACAACTAGGTGATAAAATTCTGCTAACACTTCAACAGCAGGAGAAGGTTTGGGTTAGAAGAGATAGGGAAAAACAAACAAACAAAAAAAGTAAAGCAGAAGATAAATAGAGATACATAAAGCTTTCATTCCGAGAGGGGCTGAGATGCCTGAGCTGGGAGAGCAATAATATCTAACCCTGGCTCAAACTGGCAGGTTGCACAATCCAAAGACACCTTTCTGTGTGCCCTTGGGAGCTCACAAAAGCAAAAGGAATCACTTCATCGTGAACACAGAGCTGGAATCTGACACTCAGTACCACATAGCATTGCCAAGGCCAGAAATACAAGCTGGCAATACCGTTTTGAGGGAATACCAGCAGAAGGGCCATTTATTATTTCCCCTATTTCTTCTGCTCTTTCCCTAAGTGCCCACTTCTGGGCCCTGTCAGACTGTGGTGAAGCATCTCTGTAATTCGCTGCAGCTTTTTATTGAGACTTTCTCAGAGCCAAGGCTGCAAATGCCACTAAGGAAAATGATGGATGCTGGAGGCTTTAGGAAATGAACCATTCTCTGATTGCTTGCTTAGTCGAGCAATTTGCAATGTGATAGACAGAAATTATATCATCCAGTGTCAATTTGTCTATTCATTTTTCCCTCTCCACATGTTTCCTTTCCTTGATTGAATAATCACTAACAATAATCACAAGCAGCTGGGGGAAGGAAGTACATCCATCAGTTTTAATGTCAGCAGGAATGAGAACTGATTCCTCCAGCATTCACTACAGCTCTGCATCTTCAAAGTCATTTACATTTTCCTTGCACCAGCACTAATATCCAGATTGTATTATTTCTATTACCTACCCCCATTTCAGCTTATAATCTAGGAACAATAGAATGCCAATTGGGAAAATACCCAATTTCAAAAAATAGATGGTTGTTTCATCTGCTGTTCTGTATTACCACAAATATTTTTACATTTATGTTTTTATTCTCTGAGAATACTGATGAAAATGGAAGTTTGTAAGACTCAGGCTCACTAAGACAGACCAGATCCAAGGAAGATGATTTTATAGGAAGGATGAGGACTGTAAGGGACAGAGCTGTTAGGAAGGCATAAGTAGGCAAATCCGTGGGACTGCAGAAGCTTTTCAAAGGTTGTCTGTGCACAGATCGCTACTTTCAGTAAAAAATTACCTTACTGTGCCTATATATTCTATAGGCAACAATCCAGAATATGCATTGAATGTTCAGTGCTCAAAATACCAAATTTTCAATAAGTTTCACTTTATAACCTTAAATATACTAATACATATTTCTAAACGATGCTGTGTCATCATATAATTCCACAGTGGTGTTCTCCACTTTTATGAACCCATTTCTATCAACTGAGCTTCCAGCTCTTACCCTGTTCAGTGACAGGGAACAGCAGAAAATACAAGATTAGACTGAATGCACAACAAGGGGCCCAAAGATTTCCTCTCACAGAAAAATGTTAAAGTGGTTTGTTTATTCAATAGAATTAAATCGTCTTTCAAACACAGTGACACAGACCGAAAAAAACAAAAATACCCTGATTACTGTTCTAGTTATGGCTTACAGCAATTGATAGGCTTTCTATTACAACCATAGTACAGCCACAGAAACAATAATAAGCAAAAGTTACAGGGTGTAGGTTAGACAACAGAAAGGTGAGTCAATGGATTAACATTGGCATGAAACCAACATGGCTCTGCATGGGTTTCTCCACCCTCTCTGTCACCACCCTTACAGAAACAGGAAACATGAAACAGCTTTATTTTTGTCATAACCCAAGCTCCCCCAGCACGAAGACACGAAGTTTTACTCCAGTATTCCTGAATTGAGGATTTGTTTTTAGTGAGGTGAAAACCAGGGACATATTCAATGGGCAGCAGCAGTTTAATATGATTTACATGGGCTGGGTGCAGAGGTTTGATCAGGGCCCTCGTAGATGACAACAAGGAGGGCCAAGAAATGGAGCGAAAATCATCACATCCTGCCCCAGACAGAGCAGGACAAGTTTTCCTTGTCTTTAAGGGGACAGGCTCTAATGCACACGTAAGTGTGTATCACTTGGCCAACACAAGGTTAACAAATAGGGATTAACTCAATTCTGCTTGCTCCACAGTGCTAAAACGGGGAATAACCAGAGTCCTCACAAGCCGCTTGGACCACTGGAGATACTTCAGTGTCTTGGTCCCTCAGACAGTTTCAGGTAGAGCAGACATCTTGAAAACCATCCAAAACATTTTTCTGGCTTAGTTTGTCACTGCTTTACATGCTAACACATTTTACAGTGATTAGTACAGTTAAAAACATACGTCAACTTACCCGAAGATCAAACACTGGGAACATTTATGGCTTCTAAATAGAAAGTCAGACACGTCAGTAATGTATTTACATCTTTCAACCCTTGAAGTGCTGAGGCAGATTTGTCCTTCTTTAGCTTCCCACTGCGTCCCAGTCCCTCATTTCTCATGTTTGTAGGATGCTCAGGGCTTTGGGGGAGCACTGGAGGTGCTGACAGCCTGGGACCCAGGCTCCCTCACCCTAACCCCTGGCGTTCATTTGGATTTCCCTTACATTTATTTTTAAAAAAGCACTTAAGTAAAATTTTCAATTGAATACAATTTTTTTTGGTTGTTGTTTCAAATACCACGTGGACAACACAGGGATGCCCAGCAGCCTCACCCACATTAGACAGGGTGATAATAAGACATAAAATGATAGTAGTCTTTGAGGGGTTTTGGGGAGAAGCAGGTTGTTGGCTTGACTTGCAAACATTGAAGACCTGATTTCTCTTTCTACTGAAGCCAAATCCAAATGTTGTGCTGGCTTCAAAGGGAACAGGCTGCATTCTTCCTTGAACACATTCATATTACTGATGAATTCCATGCTGGTATATTAAAGCAAGCAGAAAAAAAAAAACCTCTTTTCTTCAGGCCTGTGATTCACATACATACAGTCAGGTACAGAGGGCTCATGTGTGATTTCATACAGCAATTTACACTACCACGATGAAGTGCTTTGCATAGATGAGCTTGAAAAGATGAATTGATGAAATCTGGAAGGGAGAGTGACAGTCACAACACTTCTGCTTCCAGATAAGCTTGTTCTTTATGCACATTAAAAACATGGTATTGCTACTGCACCATATCTAAAATATAATAATAAAAAAAATGTATCTGAAGTCAAGTGAGTAAGAAACAAGAGGCTGCTCTTCCTACCCATGATTAGGACCTGTTCCTGGAGTACACCAAAATTTCCACGCACTTTGCTAGATTTCAGAAAAGGACCTACACATAAACACTGATCTCTTTATTCCCCAAAACCTCAGCTCACTCCAGAATTTCACAGGCAGTTTGGCCCTTCAGGGATTGCTGAATTTTACTCTTTCCTTCTTCATATACTCATGAAAGCACACCCAAACGCCCATTCCAGAGCTCTCCACCACCCAGGTGGACAAGTGGACAATCCTGAGAGGATTAAGAAGGACAGATTCCCTGCCGTGCCACGTCTCAGTGTTTATCCACCTCAGTTTCCCTCAGACACGAACCAGAGACTTCTCCTTGCTGCCAGGGAGAGCTGAGCACGGGCAGTCCACCCACGCAGCTGCGTCACTACCAGCATTTTTGCCTCCAAGGTCTGAGCAACATTTCTCCTGATTCACCAAACCCCCACAGAGTGGACTATTCTTAGAACCGGTTTCCTTCCATTTCCTGCGTCTGACCATCTTGAGTGAATATCACCTTTAATTTATCATCAGTCAAGCCTGCATGGGGGCAGATTTTTTGGGGGACTGGAGAAGCTACTCCTGGTTGCTGCAAACTGTGAAGCTTCATCTATCATCTCTGCTTTGGTATTCCACATTCCACGTTATTCCAGAGCACTAAAGGCTCTGGACCAGAGTTGTGCTTGCAATCTCCTATATTCCCTTCACGTTGGTTTTCCAGTTTACCAGGGACCTGCTCCCCATGGTGTCTCTCCTCCCCAAGATCCCAGCAGGAAGAGCTGCCATGGCATGGCTCTCTCTTTGCAATTCATGAGCTGGCTTTGACAACCCTGTTGCAATCACAGAAAATATGCTAAAATATTATAATGGCCCTATCACCATTGAATCCATTCTGTCCAACAGCAAAGCTGGATTTCATAAATCAAAAGCAATCAGCTAAACTATTCTGACTAAATACTTCCTTTGCTTTGATGAAAGCACTGGCAGATCCATAAGCTTCCTCTGTTGACCTGACAATAAAGTCAAAGCAATCCTAGCAATGTTTTCCCAACTGGATTTGCATTGCCAGTGTGTGCAAATCTCAGGAACTTCTTATGAGATTCTCCTAAATAATACGAGGAGCTGGGGATTAAACTATCATATTTCCTCCCTCCCTGTCTCAGATTTCATAGCCTTGTCAACAGAGCTGGGATTACAGCCTGAGCTCGGGATGTGGTACCAGACAGCTGACAGACTTTCTTCCTGGACAGATCAGGCTTTTGTATGGGGGATTTCTCTGGGGCTTGAAGCCTTTTCTGTGGGAAAGCATGACAATTCTGTACATGTCCTTTACTTGCAGCAAACACACCTGACAGTCACTTCTTATCACTCAGGTATCCCCTTGTTCGAAGGTTAAGATTGGACATTTGGAGCTTTGACCACACGGGGGAAGGGAAAACAAAATCTCCTCAAACTCAGACAAATCACTGATGTCAAAGAGTATTTTCTTACACTCAGCACACAAAAGAATGAAGGCAGAAAACAAGGAGGGTCCTTCTTTCTGCAGAAGCCCTTCTGCAGGCGGCATTTCTGACAAATGCCATAGTTTTGCAATCACTTTATTTTAGCAACACCTGAATAATGAATCAGAAAGGAAACATGTTGCAACATGCTTTTCATCTCAAGGACTATTTTATATATATTTCTTTAATTATCTCGCTCACTTGCCAATCACTCCTTCTAGCTAACAATACACCTATGTACACCTTCACAGACATGTCTGGGCCTGTTTCTGCAGTCCCTACACAAATAAAATAACCCACCCATTTGGGTGGGAGCTCTTTACAGATAAATGTGGCAAGACTGGGCCTTTGGTGCATACGTGCGAGTATCCTGCACACACTTCTCAAAATCATTAAAAAAATATAGTAGCTATAGATTTATAAGCAATCAAAGTCTAAACACAGTAAAACCGCACTTATTACAGTGAATTTACATTTCTCATTTATATGAAACAAACAAGGGAAAGGAAATGTCTGTGACCCTGTAATTACAGATGAACTGTAAATACAAGTTTGGCTTATCCTTTTGTCTGTCCAAAAGGACTTCTGCAACCAAAAAGAGGAATTTGCACCATTTCTGTCAACACACGGGTGCTTCTCAAGTGCTTTTCCATCTTTTTTGGAGTATCTTTTGAAACGTACCAGACTCCTTTCGGTTGATTTTGTTCGCTTCGATCACTTTCAGTAAAGAAAAAAATCCCTTACTAGAGAAGGTAGCCTTAGCAGAGCAGCAGCAGCAAAGCAATCCTGAAGTCACTACCAGTCCCAAACTCAGGCAGAATGAGGAGTAAGGGCTCTAGGTGCCAGCTTCAGTGTCATTAGTGTTGTCATAAAGCTTAATGCACAGCGAGACGGCCAACCCGAAGGGTGTCATTGCTCTCTAAATAGCACTTTCATTACAGCACTTCATTGTCAAAGCCCTTTGCACACGGAATTCACAAAACACAGAGAGAAGACAGTGGTCTCTTTTGCATGTGAAACCAAGGGAAACGCTTCACCCACAGGTTCATTAGTATGCTGCCTGCTTCGCAGATAGACCATACAGGGGGTGCTCACTGGCACACAGTGTGACTCTGAGATCAAAACCACAACAACACAAATATATAAAGCTTAAGCACTGGTCCTTCACCCACCCCTGGCTGGTGTTTCTCAAGTGAGTTCTGACACCTTGGCCAAGGATATGAGTCGCTTTTAAGGTAATCAGACCTCTGGAGTGTAGTATAAAGCTAATTTAATTCACTCTCACATACCATCCAGGTCACTGCTGACCAGTAGGGACGTTTGAAATGGAGACCATCAGCTTTCGCTTCCTTTGTGATCATTTTTATCTGTGGTGTGAGCAAGTTTCACAAGTCTCAGCATGGCACAGGGTGCTTTTAAAATAAGCTTTGTGCATTCATGTGTTACAAAATCCAAGTCCAGATTTGGATTTAAACCCTCTCCCCCCACACCAAAACAACAACAACAAAATAAAGTATCCCTCGTACAGAACTTTAAACTTCAAATCCTTCAAGATCAAATATCTTGAAATCTACTTCAGACAGGACAAGGCACCGGACAACAGCCCAGGTGCTTCAGACTAAGAACTAAGACAGGGAAACTCTGTTCATTTAACTATGCCCGCACATGTGAAGCAGCAAACCTCACCTTCCTGTTTGTGTGCAACCACACCAGTGTGAAAAGGCATAAACCAGCAGTGTACTACAGCAAAATAAACATCATCAGCCTGTAGCACCTTTTCTGCATCGGGATTTTGCCTATTCAGCTGCAGCAGAAAAATTAAGCTTGGCATAACTGACAGAGCTACACTGACAACATTTAAAGAACACACCAGCCCTTTTGCTATCCTAGTAACATTCTCAACATACAGAAATGCCATGTTAAGACATCTGACATCTTGAGATGCATAATTTTAAAATAAGCATCATAATCTAAGCCACAAAATATCTTCTCTGTATTTTAACTTCATTTCCTGACATTACTTATTACAGATACCTGAAAGTGTTAACTCTACCTGCCCAACAGTGAATCAACATTCAGACACTCTTACAAAGTCCTTAATAAAAATCAGTGAGGAAATGGGGTTTTTTCTATCATGTACTGTGATACTTCAACCAAAAAGTCAATTTTTAAAATATAACTGTGTAATCTCCTTGCTATTCAGCCTGAGAAAACCTTGCAGGAGTGTGAAGTTTCTTCAACAGGGACTCCAATCTGAAGCTGAGATGGTCTCTACAGGAGGAAGTACACACCTTGCCCATGGGATAACTAGAAGGAAAGAATCACAGACAAGGAGAAAGAAAACACGATCAAGCATAGGAGAACAGAAATGTATGACGCAAGAAGGAAGAAGAAAGAAACTCTAAAACAATTATCACAACATGATTCACACAGTCACCTGTTGCTGCGAATGGGAGTTTAACATTCTGTTCTATCCCGGCTGAAAAAAATGCGTAAAGTGATTTGTTTATTCCTAATACATCTATCTGCTATTTTTGAACAACACTTTGTGACAATACAGAACAAAGATCTTAAGTTATATATCCCCATTAAGCTATAATGCTAAAGAGTATTTTCAAAAACCTAGATGCCAGAGAGCAGTGCTCTCAATAAAACCTGGCAATGCCCCAAGGTACTCGATTCAGAAACCTATGTAAAGTCTTACAGTCTACGCTGAAATTCCCCACCACTGATTTTCCTCAAAAGTTTGGTGCTTTTCTTGATAGTGAGATGATAAATATATTAATGTGCTCTGTTTATCCCTAAATCTATTGGAAATGTGCTTCTTATCTGACCTGCTTTCCAGGGCAGTGTGTACCCCGGGGGCACAGGAGCTTTGCTCCTCCTACACTGTTGCGGACCCAACTCTGCTAGCAGGAAAGATGCTGGTATCCTAGATCCTATGGGATGCAATGCCTTGAGGAAATTTATATCAAACAATTATTGCATAATCTCCACGTGCGATAAAACCTCCTACACCATACACAGGCATCGAGTTCCCGTTACGCTTCTCCAGCATCCCTGTCAGCTGCAGGTCCCCGTGTGAACCCGCAGGATCCCCTTGCTGTGCATGTGGAGGAAATTGAATATTTCCGAGGGCATGGCGTGGAAGCCGGGGCGAGGCTTCACGTTGTCGTAGTAGTGGTGAGTTATAAAAATCCCTGAGGGGTTCATGGGGAAGGCCCAGAAGCCGAAGAGGTGGACCTCTTCGCAGAGCTCCAGGGCCGCAGTCACCAGGATCAGCCCGGTGCTGACCCGCTTGGCCCGCACCCCTTGGCCGAGCCAGTAGCGCGAGACGTTGATGAGATACTGGGGGTGGAAGTAATAAACAGCCTGCTGGGACTCGAAGTCGTCCAGGACGTATTTGACCCGGATGGACACGTCCGTGTTGCGGGTGTTGTAGAAGGCCGGCAGCAGCACGGACGCGTTCTCGTACACCTGCAGCACGTCGTAGAAGGGCTTCCTCCACTTCTCCAGCTTGTGGAACCTGAAGGGTGGAAGAGTCAGTCAGTCAGTCAGCACCCAGCACAAAGCCAAACCCTCCAACACGCTTTTGCTGCGGTGTTTTTTTCGGTTGCAGAGATAATCGAAGTGATGTTTTGGTTATCAGGGGGGATATGTTTTAAATTTGTAGCTACGGCATCAGTGTGAAATGCGGGGCGAAAATTCAGGGGATGAAAAATTTAATCTTGTGCTCTATTTTGGCTCTGAATTCATTAAACATCAGGAAAAGCTTGCAGACATTTCTGAGCATGTCTCACTTCTCATTTTATTATTAGTCACATGTCATTTTTCCAAGGTGTGAAACAGCTGGATAGTGCACTAGGCAGTGCAGAGCTGTATAAAAACACCAAAGCTAGCAAACACCAAAGCTAGCAAATGTCTAAGATGTCTGATTTTAACATTTTAAAGAAATCCCAAATCAAACAACTAATTTTATGTTGCTTGAGAAAAGAAACACGTTCCCTGACAAGGAAGAAAAGCAGTAATTAGCCCCATGGCCCCAAACCTGTCAGCAAGGTTGCAATGGGTTATTAACAAATTTGAAGTTGAAATCACCCAGTCAGTCCTGGCCACAAACTTTAACTGGCATTTCTTTAAAACGTGTGACAATGTGTGTTGCTTTATTTACTTTATGATCTTTTAAGTCTTTTTCAACCTTAACAACTCTGATTCTATAATTTAAGTTGCTAAATTTAATTTAAGATTCTATAATCTAGTTTATTCCACCCTGAACGTTTCTAAGATGTTTGCCTGGGGCTTGCAAGCAAGGCATAAGGCTTCCATGGAAAGGATGCCTCTTTTGTTTTAATTTTAGCTCACCACCTTCCCTTTCCTATCATCAAAGTGCAGGTTTAAGTGTTTAACACATTTCTACAAGTCGTTAGTTATTCCATAAACTGAATAAATTCAATTCAGAGTTAAATGTATGATTCATAGTGTCAGTTTAAAGTAATATTTGGGAAAAAAAACTATCCTTAACAGTTAATATTAAGTGAAAGATAGATTTGGGAAAAGCAAAAGAGATGAAAATATGAAAAGCAGAAACAACCTCTCCGTGATTATACTGGGATTGACAGTCACGACATCTGTCTTTACCCCAACATCCATGAAGTATTTCTCAGATATAGGAGGCAAATTGCATCTGTAAAGGAAAGAAAATAGTAAGACACTTAAAAAGTTCCTTGAACCTTTTCAGGACTAGAAAATAGAATTGACTTCAGCATTTCTGCCAAGCAGCAAATCTAGAAATAGACTGAGAATTTAAAATTGTATCAGAACCTGTTGATGCCCAAACTGTGCAGTAAAGTAAAAAGTTCTTGAGGGCTGTGTGAAGGCACAGCTTCTGAAAGATGATCCCTTTTGGCAGATGTAGCCAATGCTCATTTTGCTTCCTTAATAGCAGATTACCTATTTACTCTAGCATTTTAGGATGAGAAATGGGTTGAAGCCCCAAGGCCAATCAGCCTGTAAAATCAAAGGCTTGCTCAGCAATAGCTGAGATGTTTTCAATAATTAATAAACTATAACATCACCTTTAACATGCTTTGGTTTATACCCAAGAGAATTTAGGGGAAATGCTCCACAAGAGACAAATCAATCCAGTCCTAATTAATCCAAAACTATCTACTTCACTTCTTTTTCCGTTTATGAGCACCTCCCAGCGCAGTGGAATAGCAGGAATTCTCACTATACAGATTCACCATGGGACATCAAACCTATTGGGATCAAACTTGTGAAGATTTGCAAACCCTGACTTTGCCTAGCCTCCATTCACCTTGGCCTTGTCCTAGATACATCATCCCACAAAATTTAGAGCACCCCTCAAGAGATGCTGATGTTACTGAAACACGCACACACGATCTATCACACAGGCTTCACTTCCACAGGAAACACAGCTGAAAAAAAAAAAAAAAAGCTTCAGAGACAACAAATGTGGCCTGACAATTAGTTTTACACACAGTTTAAACTAGTGTGAGGCACTTACTGACATTTTGAAAACTTTCTGAAGTGAGCTACAGGCCTCAATAAAAGCCATCACAGTAAAGATCCCTACATCTCAAAAATACTGCTGTGCCTAATTCCCAAAGTTCTCCATACTTCTGAAGATCAAGGCTGAACAGATCATGGCTGTGAAGGTATTTAGGGTAAGAGATGCTTAGTGCTTTCACAGTTCAGCTGTCAGGATGATTTCTCAGTCAAAGGGAGAGGGCAAGCACAAAAATCCTTCAAAATCCTTCTGAGACTCAAGAGGTTCACATCTGCCTTCCAGAGAGTCCCCTCTTATCAGGTCAGAGAATTTTTTTTAGCTATCTTTCTCAGAGGTAATGTTATTTCCAGCTAGGTCATGCAACATTCTTCTCAAGTCCTCCATCATCCCCAGTTCTGCCTAGCACTGGGCACTGTGACCATTTGAAAAGGGTTTTCAAATAATCAGCTTCAATATTTTTTAACAGTAAACTCCCACCAGGACTAACAATGACTGAATTTGTTGATTATTCCTTACAAAAATGATAAAGTCTGCGTAAACTGTACTTTTTTTTCATAACACTCGAAAAATTCACCCCTGCAAAGAGAGCAGTCCCATCTCTAAACGCACCCAGTGTTTCCTCACAGAGCTCTGCTCTGGCCAGTAGATGGAGATAGACAATAACTACTGGTAACTGCGATTCTTGTGTGTATTTTATATATTCTATTATACTGTAATTGATTGCTCTTGGAATTTACTTCATAGAACAATCTGGGTTGCATCCTGATGGCCACAAGCTTCCCGACAAGAAAAGATTTCCCCAGAAAAAGGTGTCCTGAAGGTAATGTTTGATGTAAGTCATGCTGCATGTGAAATACTTTTAAGAATTATTTCACTGGTGATCCAAGGTGATGATTCCTGATAGTTTGGGGGACTGATGCCTGGAAAGCAGATGTGTCCAGACCCAACCCTTTACTATAAAACTGATGTCAGCAGACCTTGAGTTTTAAAACACTGGCACACCTTTGTGCATAATCCACGTGTTTTGGAGATAGATAGTGAACCAGGGATTTCTTTTGCACTAGTAGTGATGTATTTATTCACATTTCAGTTCTACCTAAACCTCTATTTAATTAATTACTGTTAACAAATACAACCCAATTTCTAAGCTCTGTAATCATCCGCTCTTATTTTGTATCAGTTTCGGTGCAGTTCAAGGAAGAGTAACACAGTGGTGAAAAAAGGGACCTTCACTAGAAGTCCTTAAAAGTAAACAAGGAGGTTTTTTGGATGTCCATTTTTCTGCTTCAGCTTAAAAACTCGCCCTCTCCGGATGCATGCACTGCTCCTTTCTGATATACTCATAGCTGTGATCCAACACAACACCAGGGAATCTACAATAATTATTTAATGTGTCTGGGGTACACTAGGCTTTTAAGAAGCAAATTATGTGAAGCTTGGACTCTTCCACAGACTTTTTTTTTCCATCAGAAATTAAGACAATAATTTTCTGTAAAGTTGGAATGGGGCAAACACGAAGGTCTGAAAACAATGAATACTGAAAGTAGGACCTGCAAAATTTTATAACTAATATGATGTTAAATTAAATTAAGACTTCAGTGAGCCAAAATCTGACCTCGTTTTTTCTCATATGAAGTCAGAGAAATGAACTGTTTCATGCACAGTTATTCCAAACTGACAACAACATACCCAAAATCAGAAAATAGGCCAACAAAAATAAAGAGATTTTTCCTCTCCCCAGAACAGGTCGCGAATCTGTGAGCTAGCGGTCATATGCCATGACCCAGGCAAAGAGCTTAACAGGATTTAGAGAGGGATTAGTCATGCATATGAATAATAATTTAAAAAAAATAAATAAAAAATCTTTCTCATATATATCAAGGATTATAAAACTGCTGCTAGGCTCCATTATCCAGGACTAGCAGTCGTGGGACATCCCAGTTTATGCAAAACCTGGACAACTCCACGTTATGAAGACACTCAACCTTCGAAGTTATTCCCCTGTCTCTGCACACCCTGGACTGATTATTGATTACTGTAACTCCTGTTATCCAGCACCTGAGCTCTGCACCAGTTCAGAAACACACTTCTGAGGCACGTGAGCTGATAGCTATTAACATCTGACCAAGCAATAGAGATTGTGCCTCTGTTTCAGATCTGCCCCAGAAAACTGTGGCCAGGTTCACAGGACACTGCTCACAGGCTAATGTCCATGGAAAGATAAATCCATGGCCTGAGTGACAGGGGGCATCCTGAAGAAGGACATCAGACTTTCTCAGCAAGTCAGTGATTAACCCCACAGAGTTAGGGAGAAAAAAATTCCTCAAAGCGTAATTTCTAAATAAGTATTATACAGTGAGATGCTTTATTGTTTTTTTGTTTGGTTGGGGTTTTTTTTGAAACATGGCTTTTTGTGCCAGAAGCAGGCTTGATACAGCCAATTTAGCAAATCCCCTGTTTCCACGTGAGAAAGAATAGCTTTGAATTGCTTTATTTGTCATTAGAACAGGCAAGGAAAGAAAAAAAAAAAAAAAGAAAGATGGAGCAGTGGTGGTTACCGAAACACGAAGTCTGCACTGTCAATCTCCCGGCCACACCTGCTGTTCTTCAGAATTCCTCCGTTCCCAACCACTGCGCACCTCTTAAACTGGGAGCGGTGGTACGGCATGTCCTGCAACAGCACAGCAAGGAAACGGTTAAACAGCACAAAACACGGGGGCAACAAATCTCTTTTCTACTTTTTTTTTTTTTTTTTTTTTTTTTTTTTTTTTTTTTTTTTTTTTTTTTTTTTTTTGTGGGAGGGGCACCTTGCTGCAGGTGCATCGATCACGGGATGCTGGCACTGGTTCTGGGGTGCAGTGATCCCGTGCTGTAGGGTGAACGGATGGGATTGTTTGCTATGTGGCTCAAGACAGCATGGGCCACTAACTCAGATTAAAAAAACAAAACAAAACAAAACAAAACAAAACAAAGAAAAAAAAACCCCACCAACTTCCTTTCTTCCCAAACTGAATAGTGGAAGGAGTACTTTTAGGCACTTTTGGTTTCCCTTTTTGATCTCCACATGAGGGCAGGAACCATGAATTAGTGAGGCCCAGGTATTTTTTTCTGAGCTGCCTTCTTGCCTTCTGAGCAAACTTCTTGCTCCTCAGACTCTGTGTTCTGCTTTTGGGAAGTCTGCACACAGAGTTCCAGAGCAGCCAGGAAAACCCAAGAAGTTCAAGTCAGACAGTGTACTACAGCCATTTATCAGAAAATTGCCCGAATTTTAGTGCTTACTACCGCAAATTGTACTAATAGTATTCATGTTTAATAATTAGGACTTGTATTAACAGCACTGTAGCCTTCGGTCAGACACTTCCTTGGACTCATGTAGGAGCATCCCTCATCTTTCTGTAACCTTTGGGCAAAATTCTGTCCTCACACACAGACATGCAGCTGCTGCTGAAGCCAGAGAGAGTGAAAAATCACATCCTGGGAGCAGGCTGGGCTAGGGTGAGAGGGCTGTGACGCAGAGCCTCGCCTCGCTACACCTTATGAATATGTAGAGAGATGTGCTTATATAAGCATGAGAGTGCTGGTTTTGGTACATACATATTTTATCAATAATTTCATTACCGCGAACTGCAGAGGGAGGCAATGGTGGCTTGACATTTCTGGGTGATTATTTCCAGGATCTTTTTCCACGGCATTCATAAGCCATGAGGCAAAAGGGCATGCAGTTACACCTGTCTGAGAAAAGCAGCAGCTGTCTGGCAGGGAGGAAATATGGAGCTGTCGGTGCTTTGTGCAGCAATCTCTTAACACAGAATGCCTCGGCAGCTCTGAAAGGGAAATCAGAAGCCAGGTGTCTGTGCTCAGCACAAGGCTCTTGCCTTTCCAGTGTTGCTTCTGTGTTTTCAGCCCTGTGTCATCTACATTTGCCACCCTGCAGCCCTGCTCTGATGCAGTGGGATGGCTTTGGCCACATAGGTGCTGCCCAGTGAACCCCAAAGGCATTTTGGTGTGTGATAAAGCCTTCAAAGCATCCTCAATCCCACCTGGCTAAACACAACAGCAGCTATAGCACACTCTTGTAGGCGTTTAGTCCTCCATGCAATCATCTGCCTAATCAGACAGGGTTTTGAGGATAATACTCCTGGACTTAGATCTGCCCATTTCTTGCGTGTCTCCAGATGCCAAAGTGCTTTTCTGGGTCTGAGCCTTTCCCCAGTCCCCCATGAGCACGTTTAGGTAACAGCACCACCCTACCTCTCAGCAGCGCTCGGGAAGCAAATGGATTAGAAGTGGTTAGACCCTGAAGGGCAAGTTCAACGGCACAAATCTAAGTACTTAACCTGAATGTTTGTGTGATTTCATTTATCCCCTCCAAATATGCCACTGTAAATTGATGAGGTGTGCCTGGGGTAAATCAGCAGCCACATAAGACCATTCCTGCGCATCAGTCACTACGTGCAGTGGGAATTGCCCACTGCTTATAACCTTGAATGGCCCTGAGGTCAGGGATTACTCGCTGAAAATATTTTGAGTAATCCCTTTATATTTTATATTTTATAATTTATTATTTATGTTTTTAAATAATATATTTAAAAATTGCGCAGCCTGTCCACGGATAATCTGCAAACGGAAACAGGCTTAAAAATAGTCAGTCTTTTTGAATATGAATTATAAAATAATCATGCCAAAAAGAAATGTGGGCCTACCCCAAATGGTGGATTTATTATACATGAATATTGTACTCTGAAAGGTTCTGATCAGTGAGTGTCTTTTTATTCAGCTTTCTTAAGTCACTTCAGTAGTGACCTATTTTGCTCCTAGGTCAGCAATACTGTGCAGGAAATTGTATATATTGCAGATGACCCCTAAAAAAATAGGATAATCAACTGAAATATTGTATAAGAAAGAAACATATACAAAGTATAAGCAGTGGAGTTTGTAGAAACGCCAGTCAGCTGCTAAATGCTTGGCCTTAGGATAGTGTCTAATGCAGCAAGTATAGCGAAGTTGATTCTGCAAATGGGTAGAAGGCACCTTTGGAAACATTTTGAAGATTTCTTGGTTGATATGGAAGATTCCACTAGTGTCCACTTCATATTTCAGTTTAGTTCCCAGGGGAGTGTTTTTCTGCGTGGTGAACAGAAAGGCAGGGGCATTGCAACACCTCGACAAAGTAGACCTGTGAAATGAGAAAGAGAGAAATAAGATCAAGGAGTTGAAGGCATGATATAAGATTGCAATTGCTCTCACTCCTTAAAAGTAAATGGGGTAAAATGGTGCTTAGCTGGATTTTCCTTCAGAAAATTTTGGATTTGGTGAAATTTTCCTTGATTGAGAAAATTATGGAGGAGGGAAAAAAAAAAAAAAAAAAAAAAAGAAGAAGAATAAATGAGACACCTGTACCTGTCTTTTCTAGGCTGTGGGAAATACATGTGGAAATTCTGCCCTGCTCCACTACCTAAAGCTGAGCTTCTGCCCCCAGTATCCTGGGGACACCACCTTAAAGAATCAGGCCCTCTCTGCTTTAGAGGTCTTCCACATTTTCCAAATTATGCTTTCATCACTGGGCAGGAAATGTAGGGGCTAAAGAGTTCGTCTGGGGATGTGGATGTTTGGCAGGGCAGGTACTGAAACACAGCAATACCTAAGGGCACTGCCCCACTTACCAGACTACTGTGAGGCACAACGCATTTTGAGTGCAAAAGAAAAAAAGCTTTTAAAGGTCTTAGTTTTGCCTTTGGCCCAACATACGTTCACCAGGAAGATGGTGTGGCTCTGACAGGTGGGTGGGCGAGTGCCAGGCAAATTTGGTCATGGCTGTGATTGCAAAACCTCAGACAAATGGCCAAAATTTTCTGTGTCCCTGGGACACAGTGGCAGGTATTCTGATGCAAACAAGAAGTGTATGAAATCCCAAAAATGGGAAATATGACATTAGAGAAAAAACTTTCAGCTCTGAGCCCTTTACCGCTTTTCCTATGAAATTTAAATAGGAAAAGCAGGTTTCCAAATAGGGTTTCATTTCTTAACTCCCATCTTTCCCTGAATGCTTTTCTTCTATTACTGGTGGAACTGAAAGCCCTGACTTCAGCTCCCTCTTATTCCAGAGACAGTTTATCTCCCAGTCAATGCATTTTGTACTTTTAATGAAAAATACATGTCATGGCAAATGCACAAACATGAAGGCAAAGCCAAATGGCTCTCAAATAACCTAGATTAAATACCTTGCCTCTAGGGTGTGTGGCCTCATTGTGAGTTGAAAAAATAACCCAGTCTCCTTTATGGGTTTTATTACAAGCACCAGAAAGCAAATGCAGAATTATGCAAACATTTCAGTGATGTCCAATTACTGTTTGTTATGTACTTGACTCATGTGGAGTGACACAATATGATGATCAGATCAAGGCAGCAAATGAGACTGAATAAGTCAGTGAATAATCTCTAACAACAAAATTACTAAATAATTACAAGCAAGTATTGGAATTAAGTTGTGATATTTGGGATGCGAAAAAAACTCTTCATTTGCTCTGCATTAAGGAATGGAAAGAGATGTTGCTCCTTAATGTCCAGTTGGTTTTCCAGAGTCACGTTCCTTAATGTAAATGTCTGACATCTGATGGAGGATGAGTCTCAATGAAATTACTTTCCCTAGTCTTCAGATATAAACACTAGTGTGATTTTTGTGCTTCCTCCCTCCCTGCTGCTTAAGTAGCTACCATTTAACTTCTGTTGGATTCTTCCCATCTCACCAGATGGTCCAGAACTGGCAAAGTTCAAAATCCCATAGCTCAGTGTTGTTATACCTTTCAGCCTCCTACTAGTCAACCTCCACACTCAGAGACTTTGGTCTGGATTTAAGAGACTGCAGTTCCCCCACACACTCACACGCTAAAGTTTCTGTCTCAATGCACAAAAATGAAATAGACTTTGAACTTTTTTTTTTTTTTTCATGACTAGTGTGGTGGTTGTTCCTGGAACCAGCTCACAAGGGTTAGGTTACACCTGGGTGCCAGTGTGAGTTTCTGACGCAGTGATACATCAGTCTCTCCTCTTTTTCTCTTCTCAAAATCAATTCTCTTTTTTTCTCTCAATTGCACAGGGAGGATGCACATTTGTTTAATATGCTGGTGTTGATGGCCCAAGACAGACTGATGCTCCTCCTGTCCTGGTGTTCTTTAGATAGTCCTTTGTCATTGCTCCCGCCTCTGCATTGGCCTCGTACCTTAGTGTGCTCCTTGCACTCTGGGAACAATCATTATTCCCTTACTCCAAACTACCTTTAAGGTAATGAGCTGTAATCCTGAATGGCTCCTCTCTTCAAAACAGGCTCTGACAATTGCCCACACCAAGTAATTTCCAGAAAAAAAATACAGTAAAACATCCCTAAAAAATGTATGAGTGCAGATCGCACCAGAAAACCTGCTGTGTACCTGGGACTAGCAATGTTATTTTTAAAGATGTCAGTGACTAACTCAGCACATGTATTCTCACATTCTCTCATTAACTCCTTACAGCTATTTCCTGGAATCATGAAAAAGAATTTGGGATAAAGCTGGGGGCCTTATTCTAAACAACAGCTCTGAATTGTACCAGTGGGTTACAGACTTAACCAGTCTCTGCAACACTCACTCTGAAATAATGTGTTTTGTCTAAACCTACTCAAATATGGCACTTGAATATATCAATGTACAACATTCAAAAATTGTTTTGGCTCCTTTCTGCTATTTCCCTCACTAGACCAATTTGAAAAGCTGTATCTTGAGAGGATCACGGAGGACCTTCAGCAAAAACAAATTCACAGGAAGGAATACACAGTACTATAGAAACAAACTGAGACACTTTGGGAGACCAGAAAGAATATGTAGACAGCCTGTGAGTAATAGCTGAGAAACCAATTAAAAAAAAAAAAAACAAAAGGAAGTCATAAACAAGGTATGACAATACCTGAAGCACCACAGACGAAGACCAATTTTAATATTTTGTAGGCCACATTTGGAGTGTCAATAATTCTACTATTCCAGATGACCAGAGACTTGGGTTGGCATATTAGGTGCAACCTTTAAGACTTGTCTCCATCCTATGTCTACCCTAGTCTTTCCCCTACCAAATTCCTTTCCTTTCCTTCAAGACTCTTCCAAATGACAGAAAAGCATCCTTTTAGCTTGCTGTTGAGATTTTAAAAGTCGAAAAAAGATCCATATTTATTCAAAGGGACAGCACGCCAAGAGCTAGTGTTTTAATGGTTACTCTTGTTATCCATTTGAAGGTCTGGTCTCTCTACAGGAAGCTAAACTCAAACTTAAATATATTTTACTCAGTCTCACTAATGTGGACCATTCTTACTTGAATAAATTGGCTTCTGTGACATTCATCTCCCATTTGCACATCTGTAGGCTCTTCCATCTGTCGAACAATTCTGTTTGTTTCACCCTGAAAGATAAAATGAAAAGAAAAATTAAAAAATCAGCTTATTAGAAGGACTTCTTTTCCTGAAACAGCTGCAGGCAGGGTACCATGCTGTTGGCTTTTGACCAGTCAGCCTAGCTTGTACAAAATGAGTCATTTTTATTCGTTTTTCTGCTTAGACATGGACTCTCTAAGCCACATTACAACTGGTACTGATGTTTGGGAGTGATTTCTGTTCCTTGGTAGGCTTTCTCCATTTCTTCAGGATAAATAAATGCAAAACTGAGCAAGAACCGTATACTCTACCAAAATCTGCTGGGAAGCCAATGAGGGTCTGGCAACTGGGCTGGGGTTGGGGGGGAAAACTGCGCTTCTCAGAAGGGCCCAGGAGGGGGTACTGGAAATGAGGATACATTAGGCCAACTATGGCTGCATTTTGGAGAGGTTAACTTAATCCATGAGATCTTACAGCATGGCACTGTAGGTAAACTTGTTTTCTGAACTGCAAGAGCGCACATGTAGGGATAAAGCATCCGTGATGGTAAGAGGATGTGAAAAGCTCTTTGCATAAGGATGTCTCCCTCTTCCTCTCTTAATCAATATACCTGCAGTCACATTAGAAAATGAGACTCCTGTTTCTACTAGGCTGATACAAGATATTTTTTGGTGATATCACCAGTTGCAGCACTCCTTAAAGTCTGCTGTATTTAGACAACAGAGATAAAGAAGGCCTTGCAAATATCTAGAGGGAGGGAGCAACTGCATAATCTTGCTAAAGAAATTTGGAAGCCTGTGATTTCTGCTAGATTGGTAAGTCTTAATTAGTTCTCTTCAGGCTTGAGGGCTTAGAATGTTTGAATAAAGCAAAGACTTTTAAGATAATTATATATTTAGAGTGAGT
This sequence comes from Empidonax traillii, assembly GCF_003031625.1. Lineage (NCBI taxonomy): Eukaryota > Metazoa > Chordata > Aves > Passeriformes > Tyrannidae > Empidonax > Empidonax traillii. The sequence continues at coordinate 5,423,611 of NW_020955203.1, forward strand.
AGAACTTAGGGTTTCCCAGGCTGTGGAAGTTCAGGAAGGAATTAGGTCATATTGTACTTTCTGTAGCCCACCAGAGCACATTAACTTGGAAATCTTCCATTACCATAAGGTCTGACTCTGGAAATGTAGCACATTAGAAGCAAGAACATCAGTAGAGCCCAGCATAGTAAAAGAGTTTAAATGTCAAATGGCACCTACTGTAGAAGTAAGGATAAATCATCTGAACAGGAGCCCGCTACCTGCCTTGGGCCCTTGGATAAGATGAAGAAAAATGAGCAGCTATCTGTACCCTCTGATCAGCATGTGAAAAAAAAAAAAAAAAAAAAAAAAAAAAAAAAAAAAAAAAAAAAAAAAAAAAAAAAAAAAAAAAAAAAAAAAAAAAAAAAAAAAAAAAAAAAAAAAAAAAAAAAAAAAAAAAAAAAAAAGTAGAAAAGAAGCAATTCAAAACTCCCCATCTTCAGCAGAACATTGGCAGAGGTGTGACGTTCTCACCCCTTCCATTTATTTTTAAGCACTGCAAGTCAGCAAGCAGTGCAAAGTGTGTTACTTGTGTATCCTTCATCCAGTACCAAACACAGAAGGCAAGGACATAACCTACATTTTTCTGTGCACAAAGCCAGTGAGGGAGACATGCCCAAAATCATACAGACCTGGAGCAACAAACTGTATTTTTTGAAGCCTCGACTATTGAATGTTATGTTCCAGTAAGTTCCACTGGCAAACTCACTTTTTTTTTTTTTTCCCCAATTCCATCACTGTGGCTTCACAGACACATCTCATTAATTTCCTGATGTCCTTGTAGGACCACAAAGCACAAATTACATGCTTTTTGCTGTTTCTCGAGTGACATTTTCCTTTCTTCTGAGGTTTATTAAGTTGTGAAACTCCCTGCTGCTTGGGGAGGTCAAAAATACAAACGGTCTCAGAAAATGTCTAAACAAATTAATAGAGAAGTCTATTGTCCACTCTGATTACTGCAGTCTGGACTCCACCTACCACTCTACAAGCCCCCATGCCACTATTTATTATCAGGAAGGGATGACCTTCTTGCTTCCTTTCTTAGCCTTCACTGCTGGCCACTGCCAATGATAGAGCCTTGAGCTAGAGAGACACTTGCTGTGAGTCAGTCTGGCTGTTCTTATTCTTCAGCTACTGGAAATGTGACATTATAAACACTGTATTTAACTCGGAACAGTAATACTGGGTCCGACCAAAATGCCTCAATGTGGGGGAAATGCCTCCCTTTTTTTTTTTTCAAATGGACCTCAGGTCAGATTCAAATACTGCTTGCACATGCAAGAGAATCTCAGGAATCCCTGCTGAGATCCCTGTTGATGGGATCTCCTGGGACTTGCATCTTCTGACAATGTCATTGTAAGTTATCATTTATCATATCCTGCTTGAAAAGTAACCTTTTCAGCAAGCTTTGGTTCATACTCACATTGACAGAACCTTCACCTCAATGATGTCCTGCCGTAACTCCAGGCATTTGGTAGAGTTGTATTCCAAAGGCCCTTCATAAAACTCAAAATACCTGAAGAAGAATAAGAGAAGATACCATAAGTAAGGCTTAGGCTAGAATACTTGTCTTACACATCAAAAGGGTTTTGCTGAGTGTTGTCCTTTATGATTTTTGCCTAAGCTGAGACTACTCTGCCTGTCTCGTGGGCAGGTTATTCCTTCGCAGGAGAACCCTCAGGGAATTCAATGAGTCTGTATTGAAAAAGCAAACAAGATTTAGGGTTTAATCCAAGCTCTGTATCAGTTTTACCACGTATCATTAGAAGTCTGGATTAATGAACCTAATTCCTAAGACCTGCACATACCCATGCAGCAGTTTAAGGGGACAAGTAAGAAACAAGAGAAGATGACCAGGAGAAAAAGGTATTATGAACAAGGCTAGAGCAATCCTAGAAAATTTGGGAATTCATGAGGCCATAAGTCCAAACTATCTTTTGAATTTTCAATAAGAAATAAAAATACAAGGTTCCTGGAAGAGCTTTACTTAAGCCATCACTGGAAATGCAATATTTTGGGGTTGTGTCATTGTAAAATTACATCAAAATTTGTGTTTGACCCAAACACATGTGTTCAGTTATGCCTGTGAAAAAGCCTTGTTAGTTTCCTCAGTAGTTCACCTTTACAGTTAATATTGGAATTTTCGGGGATCTAAAATCAATCTGTTCTGGAGAAGTGCTAAGCACTCACAACTCCATGGGGAACTGTAGAAAGACTGTCCAGGTGTCTCCAACAGGGCCTCCAAAGGCCAGAGGCATCTAAAATCAAACAGCTTCTGAATTTTGCCCTTCAAGTTAATCCAGAAATCAATGTGATAAAGCAAGGAAAAGAGAAACCCACAGAAAGGAGAAAGGGACTATAGTGTGTGACTGGAAGAAGTCCAATTGCCTCTCAGAGCAATCTGCTGGTAACTGGGAACGTTTCTATCCTGTCAAATGCTGCTTTAGGAAGAGTCTCCTTCACCTCTCCCTGTGGTTTTCACTACCTCAGCTTTGCCAAATCCCCAACCAAGCATTTCTGTGATCCAGTGAGGGGCACAAACCTTCAGAATGCAAGGAGGAAGCCCATTTTTAAAAGGTAACAGAAGGAGAAAAATAAATTCCTAATAAAGAAGTAAACTGATTACTGTCAGGGAAAAAAAAAAAAAAAAAAGAACAATAGCTCATCGATCTTTAAAAAATATGGGTACTTGGAAATGTGTTTTCCTAGACTTCAAGGCAAAAAAAAAATTTTTATGAGTTTTGTAGATGAAATTGTATATTTAAATATTTTAAACTCTGTGAAAAGGCTTCCTCAGCCTGCTGAAGGGAGATCCAACAGGAATCTTCACCTGGGCCCTCACCGAGAGGCTTGGGCTCTCCTTTCAACTCAGTCGTTCACCTGGGCACGGAACATTTACTGGGGAGCAGCTGAAATCCACTGCACTGGCACAGCTCCTGCAGTGCTTGTCTTGTTGGGATGGAGCTGAGAAACCTGTGCACTTGGAAAGCTGCTTCAGATGAAATTAGACTGAGAGCTCGCCTGCCAGCACGAGGCCAAAGCCCTGTGTGCATGTGCTCCAGGTAACTTTCCCAAACTAAACCAAAATATCTCTCCTTAGACAGCATCATAGGATTTCTTGCTCTTTTTTTTTTTTTTTTTTTTTTTAACTGTCTTTTGCTTTATCAATCCTTTACTTTGGTTCTTTGAGTCAGGCAAGGCTGGGACCCTAAATGTGCATGTTCTACACAGTCGCTGGAGGCAGGATACACCCCCACACAACACTCAGCACTGTTACACACCACTGCTGCTTCTTAAGACGTAGGGGGGATAGCAATCTCTATCAGTCTCACCCTTTGCTGTCACCTAACACTGGATTTCAGTACCTTGTGTGTGCCTCAGGACAGATAAGAGCAGCAAAAATCTAGATTAACATGTATTTTTATCTCTCCTGTGCACTTCTGGCTCTGCTGCTAAGTTGGAGAACGGCAGCTCAGATCTCAAGCAGCACATGCTGTCACGTGGGAGCACCACAGCAGCTCAGAGCTGGCTTCAGCCTGTGGCACTGGAGTCAAAGATGTCGTTTTATGAAATGGAGATGAAATTTCCTGTGTCCCAGCCGTTCCCTTTGATCGTTGCCTGTTTACACGAACCACAAACCGAAAATAGAAATGAAAAAGGACATGTTACCAAAGTGGCAGAAGGATAGAGAGGAAAGGACTGGGTAAAAAAATAAACCACTTCTGGATCTGAAGGGGGATCAATCCATGCGGCAGCACTGCATTTGTAGTAGGGGTATTCCATCAGCCTACAGCTTCAGAGAGCACAGGACTGTCCTACAACTCTCACCATAGCTCCAGATTCCCCAGCAGAGCCACTGGGAGTGTTGAATTCACCATTTGGCACCTCGTGGAAGTGCAGAGGGAGGGTATGAGGAAGGGGCTGGGTGACACACTGTGGATGGGACACGTCCCTCCTGGGGATAAGGCAGGGGACACCGATGGCCGTGTCATTCTGCACTGAGAGGGGAGAAGATGCTGCTGGCCACGGGATGAGCTCGACTGAAACTAACCCAGTGTGTGCCCAAGCCACTGAACAATCATCATCTGGGCTGTCCTTCATAAGCCCTGAACCACACTGAAGCAGGCCGCCAGTCACTCCTCAGTCTTAGTGCTGCTGATGCTGCAGCACTGAGGTTGGAAGCATTAATGATGCTGCAACAGCATTAAGGATTTTTTCAAGGCAGTATCTGGTCAATAAACTAAAGAGGAAGAAAAAAAAAAAAAAAAAGTTCCTCTCTTTCTCCCAGGAGTGTTCATGCTATGCATTTGCTTCGCAGCAATTCCTCTCCTGCTACAGACACCGAGTCAAATTAGCAGAGGCAGTTCCCTGGAGCACTGGCCAACCTCTTCCCACAGAAGTGCTTCATGCTGTACTTCCCTGGAATACACAACACCAGCCTCTAGCACAGGGAACACAGGTTCCCTCAACCCCCAGAGATGTCCTTTAAACCCGACTCCTCCTCTTGCCAGGGTCTGTCCTGCTGGGAGTGTTTGGAGACCAGGCCCCCATGCTTTCCCACAGGAAGCATCAGTCTCACCCACTCTCTGGGCTCTGAGAGCTCCTTCTGCCTATTAACTCCCACTCTAAAACATGTAGTTCCCTGTGAAGGAAGATGCATTTGCCTGTCAGAAAGCTTAATTAGCCCAAATGGAAACTGTCCTCCCCATCATCCTCCTCGGTCTGATCTCCAGCTAAGAAGCAAGGGTGCAGTTCAGTTTATTTTGATTTATGCTCTTGATTAGTGACAAGTGACAAACCTGACTACACTACTTACTCCTTTTGCTATGGAAAAGGTCTGTGTTTCAGCTTTACAAGAATGACGGTCAAGTTTTATTATCCATAAAACAGAGCTGATGTCACCACAAGAATGTCTTCTCCCTTCATTGGCTTTGCTTCCCCTGATGAAATATGAATAACTTTTATGCCTCAAAGGTCGCAAGTCTACAGGAAAGCCAGTGCAAGAATTCATGGTTCTTTGCAGCAGAGAGCACAACTACAAATGAATCACACCAAACAGCACAGTTCCATGTAGGATTGTCCTTTCTCAGGGCACCAGTGTGTAGTGGACACTGCACACCACTCAGTGCTCTGTGTGCACTCACCTCAATTGCAGCTTTCAAATCTACAACACTTTTCCAGGATCAAATCCTGCAGGTTCTCTGAGGGGCTGGGTTTTTTGTGACTCTCAGAACTGAGTGCCTAGAAATGAGATGCTATTCACCCTGTAATTTTCCATTTTTGACTGAGACTTTCTTCTTTTCTAACCTTTGTGTCCCCCACTGCAACCTCGCTTCCAGCTGAGCAGCCCACTGAGCTCGCTAGTGAGGGACACATTTGGTTTCTCAGCACACCAGCTAACTCTTGGGTCTTTGATCATCTGCAGTTGGGCTGCAGCTGCTTTGATCAGAAAAAGCTTTTCTTGATCATGCTACACGAACTGAAAAACCCAAGACTTCAATCCTGCCTTCAAGTGACGCTTGGGTTGAGACACTGATTAGTATGATATGCTGAACAAAGGTTTTAAAATATAATTGAGTGTAGTGGTCAGGCATCTTTTAAGCAAGATTTAGCAATATCTCTTCCCCTGCAGAAGCTGCCTTCCCATTTATTTTGCTCGCTCCCGCAGTGCCGGTTCTCGACACTGTTTGCAGTGAGGCTGCAGAGCATTGCAGGAAGGATTCCACCTACCCTGCAGGAAAAACAAAGATCTTTCCAAAAATATACATTATCCAGTGACTAAGAAATGAGAATAAATGAACCAAGCCCCGCAGGCTTCTACTAAATACTTATTAAGAGCACTGTCCAATTAGCAGTGCCTGCTCCCATCAGTATGGGCAGATCCACAGCCAACCTCGAGTCTAGATTCACCTTCCCTATTCAGGAACCTTGCAAATGGGCCAGAGCACGTTCCCCAAAGCACATGGCAACTGATATCTGACAGGGCCAGTGGGAGAACTTCAGGCTCCTGACATGGAGCATATCATGGCTGTAGAGGCTCTGTAAAACTTACCCAGAGTAGAACATAGTAGGTGTTGACTTCACCAGAGGCCATTGGGAGTGAGCAACCAAATTCCTCTGGCCTTTCCTTCTATTAATATTTCTGTGTGACAACATCAGAAACTACAAGATTCAGTCAAAAGGTTTCAAGGCTTGACATCCGTGCAGTGATCTTTCTCCCTCAAAGAGCGTTTCCTACCACTTCACATGGCCTGTGCTCCCAAGATTACTTTGGGAAGGCATGATCCCCATTTGGCAGGTAAAGAAAATGATGTAGATGCTGATAGGTGCGTTAGTCCATGGCATACAGGAACAGAGAACTTGGACTCTCTTTTTGTAGACCCTGCCTAGACCATAATTACCACCAAGAAGAGGAGAAGTCTGATGGAAATCATAACGACCTTTCACACCACACCTTGCAAAAGAAAATAACCTGTGGATGTACTGATGCTAAATGAGATCCCTCTGCTCTGAGAACTGACAAGTGAAGCAGAACCATTTGATGCCCTTGGACTAATTAAAACTTCGCTAAGGCTGTGGCACAGAAAATCACATTGCTGCTTGCGCTGTTTCACTATGTGAGAGACTGAGTTGACTTGCCCACAGCAGGACGGTGCTTGAAATACTGAGCTGAGAGAGAAGGGGCTGTGGGCTTAGCAGAGTAGACTGGAGAAGCAGCGGTGTTCTCTTATGCGGGTTGATGAAAATACTTGGCTGTCTCATCCTTGGAGACAACAAATATCGAAAGAGATGTTTCACATTCCTCCCGGCCACCACCTGCTGATGACAATGTCACTGTCAATAACTGGCTTAAATCCTTTACCATACTCATCTCTAGTGCTGGTAGATGCATTAGGTGTCTAACTGATCATGAGCCTTCACTATGTGTATGTAGGTGGGAGCAATAAACTGTGTCAGGTAAAAAAAACTAAAATGTGAGCAAGAGAAAATGACCATACACCTTTGTGCGCACTGTGTGGTAACAGCTCTTCTGAACTACTGCATCCAGTTCTGATTTGTCATCTTTGAGGGTTCGAGATGCTGGCAAGAGTTACAAAAAGGACCTGCAGAAATTACATGGATTCTAAAAGATTATGAGAGGCGTGTGACGCCTAATCTAAACATATGGTGACTGAGTAAGGAGATACTGCACCAGGAAGCAATTACTAGTGGCAGGAAGGTTTTCAATACAGCATAGCAATGAAAAATCACATCCAATGCCTGGAAGCTAAAGATAGAAATGGCATCTTTAGTTCAGGTTTCCTTTCTAGAAGAATCAGAGTAATTAAAATTCAAGAGCTGGAATTCCTGTACAGGGACTCACACTTCCCTGGGGATTCATATAGCTGAGGTTAAAAGCTATTGATTCATGAACCTCCTAATCATTCACTTAAGGATATTTTGAAATATCCTTAACAAGGTCATAAGTTTTTCTGGGTTTTGATAATGGCAACAGAAATGTCGATCCACCAAGGCAAGAGCAGTTTACCAAGATACCCTGCCTATTTTCAAAGTTAAAAGCTTTTTACTTTCAGAAAACCAGAAGTGCTTCCACTGGCCAGCCCCTAAGTTCCTAAGTTTGATCCTCACAGAGGAGGAGTGGCTTCCACATTTCTGCCCTTTAAAGCAGTTCACTGGTGGCTCACTGGACCTCCTAAGTCACCTTAAAAAAGTGTACCTCAGAGGTGCTCCTTTTGTGGATTCATTATTTAACCTGGTCCCCTGAATTTACAGGCATTTTACACAGTTGTGCAGTTCAGATGGTAGCTGTCATCCCCTAAGGATGTGTTTTTCATCACGGCCGCAGAAGGTCCTGGCAAACTGGAACTGGCTGCTCATTGCCATTCTGACTGTGACCTCCTGTCTTCATGTCTCCACACACACAGACCACCTGGGATTGCTTGGCTCTGCTGCCCAGTGCCACATTAGAAGTGTGAACTGACCAAACATCCACTCCTGCCAATGCCACGTTGTTCCCTTCCCATCTGTCCACTTATTTGAGGCACAAGCCTCTCCACAAATTTCTATCTAAAACACACTACCCAGTACAGCTCCACTGCGACAGCCGTGGGTGTAACAGCAGGAGCTCCAGCAGGAAACAGCCCTAAATGACACAGCAAAGGCAAGGCTGCCTCCTGCTTATCACCTGAGATAAGCCCATCTTGCAGCCCATGCTTTGGAATCAACGCCACTACCCCCTGTGCCTTCCTGGGTCCTCTCTCACACAGGCTGCTGCCCATCTTCATTCAGAGGTTTCCCCACTGCGCAATGTGTGAATGATGCATTGGAAAGAACACTGAATTGTAGTTTCAGGGACACTTTGGTTCTTCTTTGCTTTCACTGCATCAGAACAGCGCTGTCTGGTGACAAGCAGCAGCTGAGTATGCTGCAGGAAGCCCTATTTTACCAGTGCCATTTCAAAACTCTCCAATTTTTAAAAAACTGCTGTTCGGCTGATTTAATCAAGCCCACTCCCATCACTCTGACTGAAATAAGCTGCTGATGCTGTTATCCATACGAGCACCTAGAAGGCATAACAAAACTCATGACAACACTTACACATCAATAACATCTCAAAAGCATCATTTTGGCTTATCGTGGCAAGCAACTGCTTTTTTTTGTTGTTACTGTTGTTGGGGGGTTTTTTGGCTTTGTTTGTTTGTTTGTTTGGGTTTTTTTGTTGTTGTTTTTGTTTTGGGTTTTTTGGGGGGGGGGATTTTTTGTGTGTTTTTGTTGTTGTTGTTGTTGTTTCTTATGGCTCTTCAGATTTTAGTGTCTTTTTATGAGAAACTCAGGAATGTGACTTAAGGAACATCCTCAGCTGAGGATGAGTCAAAGGCTCAAGCCCTTACATTCATTCTTGTAAATGTGTGTTTGATGAATCCAGTTGATTTTACTTTCTATTTTGGGGATAAAGCTTCAGATTTGTCATACTAGAGAGCTAACAGGCCCAAAAGTATAAAGATCACATCTCCTCTCACCCAACAAAGGTTTCTGTGGTTTCAACACTGAAGTCCTACATTAAATCTTATCTTCAGCTCCAGTAGACTGAAGAGAACAACATAAACCAACTAATATGGCAGATAAATCACTGTATCATTAAGGCATTTTTTTGGCAGTGAAAAATCCTTTAGGCATGAGAACTCACAATCCCAGAAAGTTGCAAAACATGTTAAAAGGATAACAGATGAATCAGGGCTCTAGGAAGTGGTTGTATATATCACTTCTCATAACCATCATCAGACAGAACCCTTTGCCTGATTCTCCACAAGGATGCTGCATGATTTATAACAATTATCACAAAATAAAAATGCAAAAGATAGAACTATGAGTAATGGTTGATACATAAGAATTAAAATAAGCCAGTACTCAACAACTGGTTGACATTGCATCTGAGTGGATGTTTCAAAGTGCTGCAGCCCATTTAGTCCTCCTTTGCTTGAAACCCCTGTGGCTTTGGGGAGTTCCTGAGTGTTTAACTTTTACTTCACTTTTACTCCTTGCAAGTATTCACAACTTCTTTGCTACCTAGAAGACTCTCAGCAGTGAGGGTGGTGAAGCCCTGGCACAGGTTGCCCAGAAAAGCTGTGGCTGCCCCATCCCTGGAAGTTTCCAAGGCCAGGTTGGACAGGGATTGAAACCTGGGATAGTGGAAGGTATCCCTGCCCATGGCAGGGGGTTGGAGTGAGATGAGCTTTAAGAGTTCTTTCCAACCCAAACCATTCTGTGAAATTTTCTACAGAAATCAGATAACACAATAGTCTTAACTTCTGTCTTTCCTGATCTGTTTCATGCAACATTTAATCTTCACTGTTCGTTGGTTTTGGTATGGTCACTATTCTCATGAAGTCTGGCTGTCTTTCAGTTCTAATGCACTTATTCTTTCAGTGAGCCTTTGCTTTGGAAGTCCTTCATTTTCATCCAACAAATCACTCCTACAGAATGAGTTGTCAGTGTCTCTACATCCTGTATTAAGTTACATAATTAAAGATAAAGAGTAGCTCTATAATATGTGTGGGTTGATACCATTATGCATGAATAAACATGTCTGTATCTATATAAAAATGATACAACCTGATGGAAAGCATATTAATATATATATTTCAATCAATATCTTTAAGCACCAAACCTTTTACAAGGAGATGTTAGCACACAGTAACCGGCAGAGCCATGCAGTGAAAGGTATTTACTGTGCTTAGGCTGACATATAATTAATTTTGTGCATTTCAGACATCTCTCTGGAGTCCTGTAAATATACACAAGTAAAATCAGTTCAGTAAAATGTAGTCTGCAAGTTTTCCATTCAGTGGAAAGAATTATTCATTAAGGTAAGGCTTGTTTTCAATTTATATCAACAGCCTGAAGTTGGGTGTCAGATTAAGACTCTCAGGAGATGTCTAGTGACAACACAGTAAGCAAGGTGATCAAAGATAAATAGTAAACAACTTCTGACATGCAAGAGTCACCACACAGTCTTATCTTCACATTTATGAGGCACTTTTTTATTTTTCTGTATTCTCAGCTTTTGTACAGTAGACAAAAGCATAAATAATATCTACAACACAATTAGGTATGAAATATGTTGCAGCTAGAGTTACCCCTAACTCAACACACCCCTCCAACTTTCAGCTCCACTGTCATTAACACAGAATCACAGAATATTCTGAGTTGGAAGAGACCCACAAGGATCATCAAAGTCCAACTGCACAGGACACCCCAAGAATCCCACCCTGCCCCTGAGAATGTTGGGCAAACACTCCTTGAGCTCTGGCAGCCTGGAGGCCATGACCACTGCCCTGGGGAGCCTGTTACAGTGAAGACAGAGACGTGTGTTATATCACATCACACAGACTGTGATATATGCATTCTTATTGATATTATGGCCTTTTATTGATATTATGACCTTTTAAGTTTATATCTAGCTTGTGTGACTCGAGCCTGCAGTTTGAGTGTTCTGCGTAAAAACCACTTGCACCCTGAACCTTCAGCCTCTTGAAGAGGCTGAAGAGACTGAGAGTAGTTCTGCGGTTCAGAACCTCACAAGGATGTATTTCGCTTTCAAGGGTTTTGGTTCCCTGTCCTGCAGTCAGTGATGGTTCAATTGCCTCTGTCGAAGGTGTCTTGAGTGGGAAATCTATATTAATTTATTTTCTTGTGCCTTTAAGGAGATGTGTCTTTGTGTCACATTCTTTTATATGCCACACACCTAAATTGAAGAGTTTGTACATACAGACTATATATGCCTGCACTAAAAAAGCAAAAAAATAGAAGACAAATACATGCATAGATACATGAACCTTTTTTTTTTCCCCTTTCTCTGAGTGAAAAACTTCAGCCTAATTTGGTTCTTTTATAAGGAATCTTAACTAAATAAACCAGCAGAGCAGCAGGCAACACTCGTACAGGATCACATTACAGCAAGAGCCTTAACAAGAACTGCAGCATTGCTGCAGTTCAGTGACAGGATGATTTTTGGCAGGTTAGACTCTGTAACGTCTGCTTGCCTTTGAAATGCTATCAGCTCCACAGCTGTAGTTGTGTATGGTTACAAAATGATAATATTTTGAATAAAATAAACAATTTACTCAGTTTTATTTATACATGAGTATTAAATGTAAGGTTCTTTGAATTATTGGTGGGGTTTTTTTCTCTGTCTTACAGTGTTTCTAAGGTTTCCCTGCTACATGTTGAAATTGATACTACCCATGACTCAGGATTTTTAACCTCTGCAACTGACAATGTTCCAAGAAGATAGCCCAAATACTCACCCTATGCCTGTGCCTGAGTTTATGCAGATGGCCTGTGATATCTGTGGAGCTCTTTAAGCACAACTGCTGCCAGTTTCCTGACTATGCACATGACCCTTCAGACACCTGATCCCATGTCAAATTAGTAAGTACAAAAAGAGCAACAGCACATCAGTGCTTCTCATGTTTTCAAATAGTGTAAATAGAGGAAATACTCCAGTCTTATCTTGACAGAACGCTTTTCCTCTACTAAACCCTGGAAAGAATACAAGTTAAACTATGTTTCCTTAGAACATACATTCTATGATAAAGACCAGATTCTCCAGTGTGCTCTGTGTGCATCAATACTGTCACATTGGGATATTCTCCATCCAGTGCTGGGACATTCTCCCACTGCCACATCCTGACACACAGCACTGGTAGGGGAATGGAAATAGGAGAGGCCAGGACACGGAAGTCACTCTCCTTCATGAATGCTTATGGCATATTCCAAAATGCCCCGGGGGCCTCAAAGCAGGAAAACAGCACGGCAGCACTTGGGCACCCCTGATATCTCCTGCGCCGTGGGAAGCAGTGCCAAGCAGCCAAAGCACACCGCAAACCTCATTTTTCATACGGCCTGTGCTCACATTTATGGTTCACACAAGGAGAGAAATATCTCTGCAGTCATCCCCTCGGGTGTTGGTACCTGGTGCCTGTGTCACTGCCACTCTTCACTGCTCCGTCATCCGTGAAATTAAAGGTGCCGGTCCAATTTGCCAATTCCTCTCCATTCTGCCAGCTAAACTGCAGCCCTCTAGCAAGAAAACGAGGCAGTTGATATTTGATATCATTCATTAGGTCACGTCTATCAGCATGAGTTCTTATGTCCTATTTCTTAACATAGAAATGTGATTGTGACACATTCACCAAAAACAACGAAAAGATAGCAAGAAGCACAAGATATCACTTTACTAGTGTCAACAATTAATTTTCACTTCCCGTGGACAATAAAAGTCCTTGTCTGAAAAGAAAATCAGGCTTCCCATCCAAATTTGAAGGCTCAGTGTTCATAAAAAACATACATATGCGTGAAGTGGAGTAAGGCAGAAATTCTATTCCAAAAGACACAAGGGCAAAGGGTTGGAGATGTGGAAAACTGCAGCTCCAAATTTCAATTTTACATCTGCAGTAGTTGTTATATGTGATGGGCACTGGGTCCTTCCTCTAACTTGTTGGTCATGATAGCAAAGGATTTGTCTCAATATATTTCTTCTTTTCCCTGTTTGGACAGAAGACATTTTTTTAAGCCAATGCATAACGCAATCGTCACAACTGCCCATTTTCCAAACTTTCACAAATTCATTCCAAGCCCCTTGATACCTACAGTCTTCTGGAAACTACACCTATAAATCTAAAAACGCTAAAGAAACATTGGACAACACTCAAATCCTTCCCTTGGCTCAGCAGTCAAGAAAAAAAGAACCTTTCAGATTGCTATTTTTAGACTTCTCCATTTTAACCCCATTTCATTATTTTAGAAGCCTGGCAGCAGAGTTATGAACATTTGGTGCTGCCAATACTGAAAGAGAACTTTCAGCTGGATTGTGTGGAGGTGTCCAGGGAACAATCTCCTTTGTCCAAAAGAAAGGGCATCCAGGACCCCTGTAGTTTTTCTGGTCAACAGGCTTATTACAAGGACTGGAGAGTCTCTCAGACCACATCCATCCTCTAGTCTAACTGGCAGCACAGGAAAACAGGAAGGAACAACATGGGCTGTTAAAATACGCCCATGGGAATCTCATGAGGTTTAAGAAGACCAAGTGCTGGTGCTGGTGCTGCTCCTGGGTTGGATCATCTCATGGGATCAATCCAGGCTGGGGATGAACAAATGGAGGAGCCCTGGGGAGAAGGTCTTGGGAGTCTGATGGGGGAGAGGCTGGACATGGCCCAGCCAAGAAACCCCCCTGCCCTGGGCTGATCCCACAGCGTGGCCAGCAAGGGGGTGTGTGGGGGTTCTGCCCCTCTGCCCCCTCAGGTGAAACCCCCCTGCAGAGCTGCCTCCAGCCCTGGGAACAACAGCACAGGGATGTGGAGCTGCTGGAGAGAGTCCAGAGAAGGCCACGGAGATGCTGCCAGGGCTGGAGGCCCTCTGCTCTGGAGCCAGGCTGGGAGAGCTGGGGGGTTTCACCTGGAGAAGAGAAGGCTCCAGGGAGACCTGAGAGCCCCTTGCAGGGCCTAAAGGGACTCCAGGAGAGCTGGAGAGGGACTGGGGACAAGGGATGGAGGGACAGGACACAGGGAATGGCTTCCCAGTGCCAGAGGGCAGGGTTAGATGGGATATTGGGAAGAAATTCTTCCCCATGAGGATGGTGAGGCCCTGGCACAGGTTGCCCAGAGAAGCTGTGGCTGCCCCAGCCCTGGAAGTGTCCAAGGCCAGGTCGGACAGGTCTTGGAGCAACTTGGGATAGTGGAAGGTGTCCCTGACCACGGCAGGGGGTGGAATAAGACAAGCTTCAAGATGCTTTTTTAATCCCCTCTCAACTCAAACCATTCTTGGATTCTGGGATTCTGTGAATCATATCCTGGTGGGTATACATTATGCTATAATGGCTACAGGGTAATTGGGTGCTCCAGACAATCAGGGAGACCTATACCTTGTATGTTACTCTGGCAGTTTTTAATCAGCTGACGCTGCTCAAGGTACAGTTTCTGAGTTTAATACTGATGCGAACAAAACATGAGAAAATTATACTAAACCACGTTCACTTTGAGCCTTGTTAAAAGAAACACTTGTGATTATCTCCCATGTGCCACAGTCTAACACATTTTTTGCCACACTGCAGCTGGTATAGAAACACTCATCCTTTGAATGTATATCTTCGTAAAAGACATCTAAATATATGGCCTTAAAAATATCTTTTAATTGCTAAGGGCAGAACTAAATGATACATGGGGAGAGAAAACAGAAGTGTGGGAAAACCAAGTTGGAATCATACTTTTTAATTGGATTTAATGTAGATATTTGTGGCTCAAATATTTGCTTGCAAACTGAAATGGAGAGCATTAATTCAGATAAATAGCTGATGTCTGTGTGTCCTTCAGAGGTGAACTCTCCTAAAAGCATACCCAGATTAAAAGAATATTTAAAACATGCAGCAAAGTCCTTCCCTTTTCTACGTCTTTACTCTACATGTAACAGCTGGAAGGAAATCTAAGTAAATGCCCAATGGTGGAGGGGGGTGAATCTGTCCATAAACCAAAACAAACAGTAAAATCACTCTTGAATGCCCTCATCAAGCAGTTTTTTGGGAACAGTGTGCACTGCAGCAGGGGCACCAAGTTTAAAGGAGGGCATTCACATTTTGGGTAAGACCCAAGAGGAGGTGGGAGGACTAACCCTGAGGAATGGCAGATATGTCTTATGATGACCAGCTTAAAATACTTAGCTTTGAAATGGCAGGAAGGGGGATCTAATTAAGGTACAAAAATATCTGCAGAGGGCAAGCAAGGGTCTGGGTATGACACCTTCTGTGGTGAGGACAAAGTACAGAGCTGTGAGCTGACCTTATAGGGTCAGGAGAAATTCAAGTGTCCAGCCCTGAACCAGGCAGGTCCCACAGGGCTCTTCTTCCAGCAGGTACTCCGGAGATTAACAACTTATAGATGCACAAAACACACTACCAAAGAAATACTGCACAGCTTATAGGGCCGTGTGTCTCACTGTGAGCCTGCAAGGCTGAGACCCAGCTGTTGCTCTGCATTTTCTGCAGTGGTGGTACCATAAACCTCCTCCTCATAGCAAGAACACCTTCCACGAACAATGGTTTGTAGTATTAGGACTGTTTAGAAACCAAGGATGAGACATTTAAGAACACTGACCTGAATTAATTCTGTTTCTAACAAGATTAGTGAGAGCTTTGTCATTGATTTCAATCAGCCTTGAGTTGGGAGAATTCAATTTTTAAAACATAAAATGTTCTAATCCTCTCAGTTGTGAGTTCTAAGTGTCCATAAAAGCTGCCTGGCCAAATTTACAAACAGTCTGGGAAGACAGAAAAGAGACTAGACCTGCTCCATCAGTATATTTCTTTGGCATGTTACTGTAGCTAAATTCTACCTCATTCACTCTCAGCCCTAACTGCATTTAAACAGGTAAACAAAGAAGAGGCAAATTAAGCTTCTGTGAATCAGAATTGCAGTACAAAAGCACATGCAGGATGGAAACGCAGAAAAGGAAGAGAAAAAGCAGCAGAGCTTAAAAAAAGAGGGTAAGGAAGGATTAAAAGAATGGGAGGAAAGCTGAGGAAATGACTCAGACATAGAGGTCTACTATGTGATTGAGATAGTTCATGTCAAACAGTTTGAAAAAAAAAAAAAAAAGTAAAAAAGGGCTAATTTTACACCTGGAATCATTACCAGTGATTACCAATAGTGGAACTTTGCCATTTGCTCAATTTGCCCTAATGTGATAACTTCCAAAATTACTATGTTTTCGCAACCTGTGATGCTGCTGACGACTTTATAAAAGATGTAATAACCAGAAACACTCTTAGTGCAGAGATGCTGTGTTTTGCCCATTCACTGTAAGCAAATTGCTCATCAAGGAAGACGGACGTCATTCATGGACACCATTAATCACAGAAATTACCCCTAACAAATAAAGAGTATGAATAATGCTGTGCCTTGCGTTAGAGAAAGGCTCTGTGAAGTTGGATGTCTTAGCAACAAAGACCTGAGTTCCAGGTAAATGTCAGAGCAATATTTTGATCCTAATTGGTAACTGTAAATGTTGAATCAGTGTGTGGTCAAATAAACAGTGGCGTAATGTAAGAATAGCGGGAGGGGGTGAAAAACCAGAAAATTAGCAAAGCAGCAGTAATTCTGAAGGGCTTGTCAAAACCGGCTGTCAGGAAACAGCAGGACGCAAATACTAAAAGCCTGTTGCTGCAAACCAAACAAAAAAACAACTCCTACACAGGCAGAGGTTTTAATAGCCGAGGATGTCAGGTAATTATGAGGTTTTTTGAACTACGAGGCAAGAATGAACGTGTGGATGGGTTGCAGCAAGAAGCTTTGTATCCACGCTCTCGTCACACTGAGATCCCACCTCAGGGGGGTCTCATTGTCTTTCTGATGAGGAAAGTAAAGATGAAAATTCGGTTCAGACTCAAAGGCAAGGCTTTAAAAGGGAGCTATTCTACAGCTAATAAATGGAGAAGACCCAAAGGCTTTAAGCACAGCTGGAGGTCCTGTCTGGGCTCTGTCCAGAGTGCAGTCCATGACCATGCATGCAGCAGAATTTATTCAGGGGAGATCCACGGGCTTTGAGGGCAAAAGAGCAGTTTGGTGCAAGTGGCTGAGCTACACAGTGATCAGCACCTCTGGGTAAGGAGAACAGAGTGGCAACGTGGGCATCACACAGGTGATGCAAGGAGAGAGCACCTGCCACTCCAGCGGCAACCCATTACCCAAATACCACCAGCTCATACCATTTAATCCCAGCCAGCAGGCTATTTCCACTCATCTTTCAAGGTGACAGCTGCCACTGTCCTCACACGGCGTCCACCAGAGGCAAATTAAACCCAAAAAACAAGCAAAACCAGATGGAAAATTATGTTGCCTTCTGTCAGTGATGCTAAGCCAAGACCTGACTCAGTTTGCTGGCCTACACAAGTGGTCAAGCATGTGCAAGAAGAGGATTCTACAGTCTCCTTTTTAGAAGGGGGAAGGAAGATATGAATGTCCCCAGGAGCAAGGCAAAATACTTCATTTTCTTTCTGAGCTCCCTCTGTCACTTGTCTTCAATTTTCCTGCCCTTGCTTTCTGGCAGTTCTCATATTCCTTCTCTACCTGCATACTCCCTAGCAAAGAGGCCATTAGGAGGTGACAGCAAATCCAGGTTTTGTGACTCCTCCTTCTGTTTAAGTTATAAGCTAATAGTATATACATTAATTCCAAATGTATCATTAGTAATTTTACAATCTTATTTCTACAGGCCTGGTCACAATGCTGCACTTCACTGTCACACTTTACTCAAACGCATATCCAGCCCATGCCCTGACAACCAGACAGTCCAGGCCATGTAAAGGCTTCCTGAAGTCACTGGAAAATCACTTGCACTGTACCTCAGTTTCCCCGTTTCATAATTCTTGTGCCCTTGAGGAGGAGGAACTGACGACTTTAGTGTTAAATGATCGTGCTACTCTCTTTGAAAACGGAAAGTGATGCCCCCAGCCTATTAACAGGGGTGTTACAGAGGTGTTGGAAAGTCAGATGGTTAATCTTGCCAGAGATCCAATTCCTTCTTTCTGCAAAATAAGGAAACTATGACTCACTGTGTCCACAGGGTGTACGGAAAATAAAACGAAAACAGTGGTATGCATGAGTGACCTGCAGATGAAAGTGATTGAAAACACACACTAAAATGGATCAGAGAGTGAGAGGAGGTTGGGTAAGGGGAACATCAGGAATCTCCAGGGTGACAGACTGCTGCACAAGTGAAGACAAGCATAGCAGCCAGCAGAGATAACAGTAAGAGGAGATTTGGATTAAAAACAAGGATCTCTTTTTATTTTGCACAGGCCAGAAACAGGAAGTTTATTTACACTGCACTTGAAAAGACCTCAGAGGTTCTCAAAAGGAGTAAAGTTACCGTGAGGTAACAGAGAGACACTGAGATCAAACCCCGTCCAGCAGAGTCCAGCCTCTGTGTCCAAAACCTCTTTCCTGAAAAAAGGGCAGACTCAGCTCCTGAAGACAATGAACTCAGATGACAAGGACAATTCAAATGTGAACCTGAACAATTTAATATCACTTCAAACACCCCAATCCATTTTGAAATAAATATTTAAGGCACATCTGTCTGGAAAGACACAGCACAGATGAAAGGAAGAAAGAAACATAAATCTGCCTATAGCTGTCCAGGTCCAATTCACCTGTGTTATATAATGCCAGAAAAATACCATGTGTCCTTTGGCATCTTTCAGTTGGGGATCCACAGACACAACCCTACCAGGCAGGGCACAAATAAGGAAAGCATTTCTGGGTCCAGCTCATGTCCTTGAGCAGGATGCTGCCCTTTTTTGAGTGAGTCCATATGAAAACTCACATTTGCATCCAGTGGAAGCAGCATCGAATCTGACCAGTCTGGTCTAGAAAAATAATTATTTCTCCAGTAAAATTAGCAAAATGCAAGTTTTAGCCTGGATACATACATCCTCCTAGTCGCTGCATTAATAGAGATCAATCTTTGTCTGGGTGACCTACAGCTTTGCAAATTGACTGACAGTGGGTAATTACTGAGCTGATCACTTGCCATCTTACTGGGACAAGATTATTAAAAGGTTTTGAAAATCTGTGACAAAACATGGAAGAGCAGGAATGGTATATTCACAACAAAAGCAAGAGATGAAATAGTATGGGTCCCATGAAAAACAAAATACAGAGGGAGGATGTGGGAAATGAGCACACCACACACTTGGCCTTGCATTATTGTACCAGGGACAAGTTTGGCTCTATGTGTTAGAGGGAAACAATGGTATTAAAGTGGTGGAGGAGTATATTTTGACTAGTGCAAAAAGCAAAATTGGAAACACAGGTGGGAAGCTTCTGGATTATAACCATTATTAGACAGAAAGGGTTTTTGTTTCATGTATCACATTTCACATCTGGGTTAAGTCTTGCTTCAGACATTCACAGGCAATGCCTGAAAAACTTGGTCCAAAATCACTTCCCAAGAAGGATAAAACAGACCCAATACCACATTCAACTAGTGGGCTTATAGGGGATGAAATGTTGAGTAGGACGTCAAGAATGTCAAAGGAGACCTTTCAAATCAATACAATCTTACCTTTTCTCATCTGTGGCTGAAAGATAAACATCTAAGGAGTAATAGATAATCTTTATCAATTTATTTGTAATAAAATATTAAATAATTAAAATATTATTGCTTGTAATACTTAAGGGCAACACAAAACCCACAATGAAATTAATTGATGGTGAGACATGTTGTTTTCAAGAAAAAAAATAAACAAACTACAAAGCCCCAAGCACAGAGGCTCACAGGAAATCCCAAATGTTTTCAGATACCAGCAAATTTTGACATTTGAGATGGTATCTCACTGCAGAGGTGCCTGATGCAGGTTGAGTACCACAAGCAATCTCACCACAGCACTAGAGATCTGACTAAACTAATTGCTTTGCATCTCAAGTACTAATATACTTGGCACCAGGTCAAGTGTCCCTACCCTGCCCTGAGGATTCATGCTGAAAACAATGAGCAAAATGCCATTTAAAGTCAATGACTGTGCACCCAGTACCAGGCACAGGAGCAGGCAGTGCTCCCTCTCTTCATGCACTGAAGTGGATGGCACAATCTCCTCCTACCACTCAGCAAGCCCTCAAAACTATTGATGCTCTAAGATGTTCAGCTAGGACTGTGAAAAGTCTAGATTTGTCTTATTTGTTCTGATGGAAAATGCCATACCAGTGACAGAGGCTGTTTCTAAGGTTTTCCTCAAGAGAACTAAGGCATAAAACCGACTGAAAAAAAAGGACATGGAAGGACAGTGACTATCTGCAGGGCTGATGAAAAAGCAAAACGTATGCAAGCAACAGAGGGCGAAGATGCCTCAAAGAAATGAGAGGTTAAGTCCACAATTTGCCTGAGGGAGGCATGGACTGCTGAGCAATGAATACACTTGAATTAAAAATTGAGAAATGAAATGAAAAAGCAATCAAGGGTAAGAATGAGGCGCAGCGAAAAGCAAGAAAATACAAAGCCTTGCACAGTGATTATGCCTGAACCAAATCCAGCAAGTAAGTGTAAGAACGATCGGGAATCTCCAATCAGGTCAAAAAAAAGAGAAGACCAAATTACCAGGTCAGCAACTGGCCACGGAGATCAGTGGTCAAAGATGTGATCCCTCTCAGCTGGGGCCGTGGGGGACTCGGGTGTAGCACAACCCAATATAGAAACACTGGTTTAGTTTCCTACAAAGGGAGGCAAGACTGCACTTTGTACCTTCTCACACACACAGAGGCCTAGAAGGTTGACAACAGCAACAATTGAGAGTAGGAATGGGATGACCAGTGGGGGATGACTGCATCCAGCTCTGGGGTCTCAGCACAGGAAGGACATGGATCTGTTGGAGCAAGTCCATAGGAGGCACCAAAATGATCAGCGGGATGGAGCAGCTCTGCTGTGAGGAGAGACTGAGAGAACTGGGTTTGTTCAGCCTGAGGAAGAGAAGGCTTCAGAGTGACCTAATCGTGGCCTTCCAGTACCTGAAGGGAGCTGGCAAAAAAAGAGAGGGAAACGCTATTACAGGAGCATGGAGTGACAGGACAAAGTGGAATGGCTTCACGCAGACAGAGGGCAGGGAAAAAACCTCTTTGCTGTGAGGGTGGTGAGGCACTGGAACAGATTGCCTAGGGAAGTTGTGGATATCACACTCTTGGAAGTATTTAAAGCCGGGTGGTCTTGGCTCTGAACAACATGGTCTAGTGGAAGGTGTCCTGGTCCATGGCAGGGAGTTTGAATGAGATGGTCTTTAAGGTCTCTTCCAATCCAAACCTTTCTGTGATTCTTTGATTCTGTGACTTTGCAGATAGCTGAGCTTATCAGCTCCCTGCTGGTTCTGCCCCTTCCATCCCATTGCCACCTCTCCCCTGATCCTGCTATCCCCAGTACAGGCTCCAGGGCTCCTCTGACCTCTTGGGGAGCTGATGTAGCTCCTTGTCTTTCTCAGGATAATTAGGCACAGCAGAGATACCTGAACCACAATCCTCATCCCTTTGGGAATACCTTGTAGCAAGAAGAGCGTGGCTGGATTCTCAGCTTCTCCTGCTATGCCAGATTACACACAGACACTTTAAGGTGATGGCCATATCCCATAAATACACGTATTTTTTGTACTGTGTATTGTTTCAAGACTTTGCTTTGTCCTGAAGTTTGCAGTGCTCTTCTCCGAAAAAAAAAAAAAAAAAAAAAGGGAAAAAAAAAAAAAAAGGAAAAAAAAAAAAACTACCAAACCTAAAATCAAGATCTGCTCTGAAGCTTTGTGAGGGATTCATCGAGGTGACTCACAGGATACATGTTGTTTCCCTGGCAGAGTGTTTCCCTCTGGCTGGAACTGGAGGCACAGAGCTACATGACCAGAGAGATGACTCACTAGGTGACCTTCAGCTTACGTCTCCTGGGGAAAATATTTCAATGAAAAGAGACTTTTTGCACTGGGGTGGACGGTCTCAAGTTGCGGTTAACACCTCCACAGGGTGTTATGAGCAGTCCAGAGGAGCACAGGGCAGGAATGGGGCAGGAGCTCTCAGCTGACCTGAGTTGGCTGCAGTTCCTCAAACACCCAGTTTAGGACAAAATACAACTCAGGGCACACCCAGCCCCTGCAACTCCTGCTGTTGCTGATTCAAGTACAACATGATCTTGTGGTACAGGGCAAATGATCTCTCGAGGTGTAGTCCAGGTTTATTTTCTGTTGGTTTATTCAGTGTGTTTATTCCTTATCTGCCCGTGCCATGCAAAAAAATTATCATAAACCATCTTTCTTATGGTAAGGAAAGTGGTAAGGATGTCTAGGAATTAATTTGCAACTGTTGAATAAAAAATGCTTCGGATGTACAAAACTGGAGGTATTACCTCAAGTCACGAGACTGATATTAATCAGGGCATACACAGATGTAAGAGCGATGTTTTATTCTCACTTAAAAGATGCAAAGTTTTCAAACACTCCAGGCTGCCTGCATGGGAAGGTTTTCTGCCTTTTGCTGTTTGATTCTTTGAGATATTGTATGTACCCCCTCTGGCAGGCCCCAGGGTAATCTTTGTTTAGTGTCTTTAACAGTTTTGAAAATGTGTTCTCCTCACTTGGCTGAGAAAAAAATAAAAAAAGTACTTTTAAAGGTGCAGTTTCCCTTCTTCAGCTAACACTCTAACCCTCACCCTTTAGAGAAGTCAGGCTGGTAAAATACCTAGAATTAAGTGAATTTCCTGCCAATAGAGTATTGGTGTATAGTATTGCTCTCATATTTTCCCCTTGCCAAAGGGAAGGACTGTCCTATTGATGTCTCCCATGCTACAGGTTGGAAGATGAAGATAGATTTCAACATTTTTTTACTGTAGTGGCAGTTTCCTGATGTAATCCAGGATTATTCCCTGCTGGCCAAACAAGAGCTGACAAAAAAAGGCCAGCCCTCAGCTGAGCATCGGATTCAAAAGAAAATTCAGCTGAAAGGCGAGCACTGGAAAGAGGAGTCAATACAAAAGCAAGAGGCAGATCTGGATTTAAGCAGAAGTCCACAGCATTTAACCTACTTTAGCAGATCAATGCAGCAGATTTTTAATCATCACATTAATCCTAAAATAAAAATAATTACCCCAGAGATCTGTATTAAAGTCCCTTAATTATATTCATTTCATCATCCTTTTTACTTGGGATCAGAAGCTACAGGGACCAGAGCTCCCCCATGTCATTCTCCAGCTTGCAGTTTTTCTCTCTCTTGTTAGGGCTTCAGCTGCCACTACAGGGATGAGGCACTGGCCTTGGTGAAAGCATCCACATCCATCCCACTTGGGGGAAAACTGAAAAAGGAAAAAAAAAAAAAAAAAAAAACACCAACAAAAAAGATGGGCAGGATTCTGCTTTCCAGTGACCCCTTTATAAAACAGGAAAGGAAGGAACAGAGAACGTTACATGGTGGGTGAAAAAGGTGTGAATGCCTAGAAATCCAATCTCTGCATCCTCCCCTTCTTCCAGCAGTGCCAGGAGTTCATCAATATCTCATAAGGGGAAAGAGAGGACTTGACCAGAGGTTGGGCCCCTTATCAAATTTCACTGAGCAGAGTTTATTTCCTCTCCTCTCCTCTCCTCTCCTCTCCTCTCC